>NW_017306888.1:157836-254947 GCF_000935625.1 Nanorana parkeri
CCTGGGCACTGGAAGGCCTTGTCCTGGCACTGGCCACACACAACCTAGCATACAGCCACTTAAAGAGAACCTTGTACTTTTCCCATAATAGCTTCCAATCTAGCCTACTTCTTCTCAGGGTGAAAAATATTGTATGTTTACAAATATCACAATATACTAGTAATTTCTGTTTTGTTTTTTTAAAATAGGTTACCCAACCAATGTTTTAGTTCTGGCATAGCTATAAGGCTGTAGAAGCCTTCCATACCTATGGCAGTTGACCATGTGAAATAGGGGCCACTAGTAACTTGTAACTGGAAACTAGTTTTGAACATTGAGGATCATAGGAACAATACAGACTGAAAAAAAATGGCAAATCCTTAACTGGTAACCACATCGCTGAATAAAATCTACGTAAACCCTAACAATTAACTTCTCTTATTCACTCTCTTCTAGTCTCTCAAACACACCATTGAAATCATACTGTTCTGCTCCAGATACTTTCCCTCCAGCTACCCAGTCCCAGGTGCCTGCTCCCATCACACTTCATCTGAGTCACCCCTGTTGCTTGAGGAAAAGAAGAAAAGAGACGCACTCTAGGATCATTTACTGCTGTGTAGTTTTAATTCACACTTAATTGCAGACAGTTCACCCAAGCTCCTCCACTGATGCATTTTGCTCAACAATAAGCTCTTGCTGAGTGAAATATGTTAGAGGAGGAACTGGGGTGAATTGTCTGCAATTGGGAGTAAATTAATACTACATGGCAGTAACTGATCCTAGAGTGCGGCCCCTTTCTTCTTCTTTGTTCAAACAACGCCATTAAAAGCATTTCCTTTTATCTGTTTGATACACGCAATCAATATTTATGGATCCTTCCAGAAATCCAGTTTTGTCCCATGACCTGTACACTCCACAATGGTAAGTAAAGCAGTGTTATCAGGCCTGGTCAAATCTCTATTTGATGGACAGTACACCTTCCCTTATGTTATGCAGATGAGGAGGGGAGGAGGTGTTTTGTAGGACTCTCTTCCTGTTCTAGGGGGACAATGCTGCTTCTCCACAGATACAGTACTGTGAATGAGCGTTGTCACCCCAGGAAGTGTGTTGCTGGCAGGATCACCAGGTCGAAATAAAGAAAGAAAGCCTGAAAAAAAGGAAGTGAATGCAGCTACCACATATAAGAACCGGTAAGTGGCAATATATTAAATTTTGTTATTACACCTTAACTGTTTCACTTTGTCTGCACCTGAAAATGGTCTTGAAAGGATATTCATAAGGCCCATATTCAGGGTATGAAACCTGGTCCCATCAACACCCCTCACCCCCGCTTACCTGAATCATGGGGTTCCTCTCAATGCAGGCTGCTGCATTTTTTTTAAATCTGGCATGGCTGTGCGTGGCTTCACCCACACAGCCCCATCACCATCTATTCACAGATCCTTTGACAGGATCTGCAAATGGAGAAACTACTAAACATGTGCATTCGGATTCAGATGAACTTGCAAATCAACGAAATTCAGTTGATTCGGAGGTTAGTCCGAATCAGAAATAACTTATTAATTATATGTCCAAATATATATGAAAACTATATTTGGGCATACATAAATTCATTTGCAGAAAGCACGGTGGCCATATTGGCCGCCGGCGTGTTCTGTGCATACCCGCCGCCATCTTGGGGTATATCTTGGTATTCACCAAGATACACTCAAAGATGGTGGTGCGCCTGCGCAGAACGCGCATGTAGCCAATATGGTCGCCACTCGTTTCAGTGTGCAGTTTCAGTGTGCGGTTTTGGGATTCGGAGGCTCGCTGCCTCCGAAACAGCATACAATTTGTTTTCTTTGAGGAAACGACTTAAAATGTTTTTCATTTTCATTTGTTTCGTCAGAAAACTATTTTTTTTGTTGTGCTCATGTCTAGAAACTACAAGTGCCATCAGCCACTGTGACAGAGGGACTTGTAATTCTCAATGGAATACAAGTTTGGTGACGTCACCAATTGGCACTTCCTCCTATCCCTATCAGTAAATGTCTATACCTTGGTACGGACAGAGATGGGAGAAAAAGCTTAAATGAGTCTGAGCATTGCACCCCTGATCCACTGATCAGCTGCATTGCATTATTGGCTCCCATGCAAAAAATAAACAAATGTATATTTTTACTTTGAATATGTGCGCATTTATTATTTTTCCGTAAAGGTGGACTTTACCTTTAAGGAAAGAGGGGCTGTCACTTTTTAGAGACTTCCCTTACATCCCAGTAAAACTAGAATTAGGGATGCACGGATACCGATGCCAAGTATTTGGGCGAGTACTCATACTCGCCCAAATGCTCCGATGCCTAGCCCTATACTTCCGGGATCACGAAGCAGGGCAGCGAGTCATTACACGCCGCTTGGCTTCCTGATTGGCTGGGAAGCTGGCTCACTTGTGACGAGGGAGCATGGAGCTGGCTTCCTGGCCAATCAGAAAGCCGGGAAGCGTGTAATGACTCGCTGCCCGGCTTCGTGATTGGTCGGAAAGCTAGTGACGAGGAGCATGGGGATGGCTTCCCGGCTAATCAGGAAGCCAAGTAGCGAGTCATGACATGCCGCCTGGCTTCCTTAATGGAACTTCCGGTATTGGTATTCGGTGAGCACCGAAAAAAAATATTGGTACTCCTACTCGATACCGAAAAACCGTTATCGGTGTATCCCTACTAAAAATATCAGAGAAGTCATTCTTTAAAGCAGAACTCCGAGCACAAATTTTCTTAACCCTTGCAGTGGGGCTACCCCCGTACTGCACAGGTTAACTGCTTATTTCTGTCTAGATTAAAAAAGTTATACTCACCCCCATCCTCAAAGACGGCCAGCTGTCACAGCGTCCCCTCCAGCCTCTCTCCTCCTGCACTGCAGTCATGGTTTGTCTCTCAGCGTCCTGACCTCCTATACACTGTGTATAGAACATGATGACTCAGGTACCTTAAGGTGCCCACACACTGTTCGAATTTCTGCCGGTTTTTGAGGAACCGAACGAAATAGGCACAGTGTGTGCCGCTGTCAGCACCCCCTCGATCAGCTGATTGAAGGAGCCGGTCGGAAAATCTTTGATCGATCAGAGCCAACGAGCTGCCTGCTCTGGTCGGTTATTCTGACAGGTGTATGTACACAGCGGGAATTCCTCGAGCGACACGCTGTTAGTGTTGATGGAGGAATCGGGTCTATTTTTTCTGTTCAGCCAGCTGGTTGAATGAAAAAAATAGATCAGTATATGGCCAGCCTTAGACTGCTACAATTAAGGGACAGTAAGGCCTCATTCACATGAGAATCGCCCGGAATATACAGCTCTGTGCTGGGTGCACGGCCGTATCGGGCAGCTCCCGGGAAGGACAGGTGCTGTGTGTGATTAGTACGCAGCCCCTGTCCTTCTCTATGGAAGTACGTTGCCATACGCCCAGTGGCTTCACAAGGGGGGTGCGGCCCGCACCCGGGTGACACCATTGGAGGGGTGACACCAAAATGACTCGCAGTCATTTTGGTGTCACCCCCCAGATCCATCCTGTTAGCGTACGTGTACACTCACCCGCGCGGACGTGCATGGCGGGTGAGCCTAGGGCGGCGTACGGCCACGTAGTCCCATAGAGAAGGACAGGGGCTGCGTACTAATCACACAAAGCACCTGTCCTTCCCGGGAGCTGCTCGATATGGCCATGCACGCAGCACGGAGCTGTACGTGCCAGCCGATTCTCGCGTGAATGAGGCCTAAGATGGAAGGGACTGGTCCAAGAGGCTGGCTCTGAGAATTGGATGAGTTTAACAAAAACAAGCAGTTAACCCTTGCAGTGCAGAGATATACTCAATGCAAGGTTTAATACAAATTTGTGCCCGGAGTACTGCTTTAATAACAGCTTAGACAATCTGGGGACAATCTGAGGATTTTGACACTTCTAACCTATAACCTGCCTTGAACCTTTTTTATTGCTAGTATAGGTATTGTCACAGTTTAAACCACTTTAACATTGCTTCCTCTTGACTTAAAGAATGTAGGTTAATCCATTCTGCCTGCACTTGCCTATGACATGATCCCATCGGGATTGCAACAAATTAAATGATAAGACAGTTATACTTCCCTTAAATGATATACTACTTAAGTGCTTATAATATAGCCTGTTCACCTTTACTCCTCTTATGAGTATGTCCCAATCTACCCCCTGCCTCAACCCCTTCTCCACATTGGCCCTTGTTGTCTCTTTTTCTTTTCGCAGCTCTGGGTTAATAACTCCCAGCATCCAGTCATCTTATGTTTGGCAACAATTACAAAACACACACAGTGAGGTTAAAAGCCACGGAGCTCTTAGCGCCTCTCTGCATATTTCATTTATGCTAATTATGTGCATTCAAAGGCCATTCTTTTCAGAGTTCTACCTGATGAAGTCTACCCCCCGTGTATAATTTGTGGGGAGTTTTTGGTAAAGCTGCTGGAATGAGCAATCAGATAGTTGAACGCTTTCCAGTAATATAAATACAAACAATAACAACAATCTTAGGTGTTTATTAAGCGACTGTGGACTGTGGATCCCTCTGCCACAGAAAAAATGTTCTAAGCATTAGGAAATAAAATAAATCTAACTTTCATTGATTAGATTTCGATGTGCTTTGGGCTGAAGTGTATCTAAAGCCAAAACCTTTTTGGGGAAGATTAGAACCCCTCTCAGCTTTTTATTACTTTCTATGTGCCCACTGGGGTGGTTCACTCTCTTATTTTTCCATGGTCACTGGGACAGAAAGTGATGCGGAATCCAACATTTTACAGTTGTCACCAACACAGGAGCATTTAATGTAGGTTCCTGTTCTGGTGATGGGATTTTCCCCTCACTGGGGACAAGTTTCCTCTTACTTCCTGTTGTGTCTTTGGGGCAGGATGTAAAGGGAAATCTTCCCAATGGAACACAGGCTGAAAAAAAAAACTAAAAGGGGTTTTAGCAATTCTCTAATATATCCAAAACAACAAAAAAAGCTGTGGCTAGAGATGTAAGCGTTAAAGTAGAACTCCAACCAAAAATAAGAAAAAACTAATAGCCCATTAAAAGTTAAAGTGATATTAAAGTTTAAACAGTTTTTAAGCTATTTTAAATGCTGATTAAATCTCGCACAATGGATCCTTGATGTGTAACATTTTTAGCTTCCTGCAGAATCAGCTGGTCCTCTGAGCACTGGCCCTAATATCCTGTTTTAGGGTGTCTCCTTTCCCTTGCAGGGTCATATGGAGCCACTCACACTTGTGTGTGCTGATAAGCTGTGTGCGTCTCCACAAGCACACCGACACAGTAAGGCAAGTCATTCCCTTCCTCCCTGCTCTCCTCTACTCCTCCTTCACCTTGCAAGCTAATAGATGGGCATCTGCAGGAGACTGCTCTGTCCCTTGTGATCTTGTACGGTACCCGAAGTTCAATTAAGCAGAGTTGAGAGAGTTGGAGCTGTTTGGAAACAAGGTCACTGTAAGTGCTTGGACAAAAATGTAAAGACATACTTTGCTGGGCAATGTATATTCTCTCCATATAGATTCATTGTTGTAGTATAAGTTGTAGTGTTTAATACTACTTTAACTACCAACTTTTTCTGCAATATTCAAGTTTAATCCAGAGATTTCTCCCGCAGCACGTTTTCTGCCACTAGCTGTCCTCAGACTGATGGCCAACATCATTCAACTACTTCCTTTGAGCCCAGGTTACCCTGGACCCGCATATAATGAGCATAGTGATGAGTTTATCTTTCTATCACTCTACTTTCTCCTCCTCTCAGCATGCTTCTTGTCAGCACATGTATTGATTGGCAGCTTGTACTGCTCATTTCTCTTACACTCCACCTCTGCTGCACAGGGACTGGAAGAGGCTAATACCAGGTCTAATTGAGGTGCTTACGCTGCTTGCAGTTAAAAAAAAAACGATGAATGATTACAGAGCTGCATTACTTTGTCTTGTATATCTCTCTCAAGTTCAGCTTTCATAAATGTGTGCAGATAATCTTTTTTTTTCAGGTTGCTTTACTGAATTATCCAGTAAAAAAACACAAATGAGACACAATGAGAAGAATTTATCGAAACTGGAGCAGAATATGGAGCAGAATATGGAGCAGTTGCTCATAGTAACCAATCAGATTCTCTCCTCAGTTTGTTCAGTTACATTTTTAAAATAAAATAAAGAAGCTGATTGGTTACTATGGAAAACTGTTCCAGATTCTGTCTGCTCTGGTTTTGATAAATTTCCCCCAAAGAAAATAGCTATTTAAGGGTAATTCCATCCCTAAAAAAATAATCAATACACGTCTTCATAAAAGAATAGAATTGGCATTTATTATTATTTTTGCATTGGAGCAAAGCATTTGCAACCATGATCAGTGGATCGCATGTGCAATGCTCTGGCTTCACCAGACTCTCCCCCTTGTCTATGGCTGTACCTCAGTATCGACATTCAGTAATATGGATGGGAGGAAATATAAATGGATTACAAGTGCATTGACATCACTGCCCTTGTAATCATTTAAGAACTACAAGTCCCTCTGCCACAGTACTTTCTCAATCACAATGCAGTTCCATTCAGCAGTCACCTCCTCCCCATGCCATAGAATGTTCTAGTTGCAATCCTGCAGAAAAGCTGCAAATTGACTTCTAATTGTATTACAGGCATTGCTGCAGCATATTAGATAAGTGTGCATAACAGGCTAATATGTAGCTAGCAGTATGTATCATGAATGAAGTTCTTAATTGTATAAAGGCATTGGCAAGAAGCATGATAGGTATGTGAATGCATTTATTGTAGTATACCTTGTATTCTTACTATACATACACAAACAAATGCGATGTGCCACACTGAGAAAAATGTAGACTGCTTGAATAACTGACCTGCTTTGTGCTTAGCAATGCATCCACACTTAGAACTAGGCAGCACACCAATAGCAAACGATTTCATAGCAGGGAGGGCTCTTAGCACAAGATTATAGTTATATAAGCACAGCTCCTCCAGAGGCACAGGTTCAGCACCATGGAGAGTTCCAGCCAACCTCCCACTACAACTGTTAATAGGGCCAGTGTCAGGACCATGGACAGCTTCATGTGCTAATTCCTAATGAGCCTAGAAGCTTCAGGAGCAAGGAAGATTTACCGCCATGTTTCTGAACAAGACAAGGGAAATAGCTGCAATTAAGAAGAAGAACAGAACAATAAACTGGTTTTACTGGGTTTACTACCGGAACTCGGGATAGCCAGCGCTGTGACTGTGGATAAGCAAGAGTCAACCCTTTATAGTAGTATTATAAAGCTCTTTTGTATTTGAAACTAATCTGTTTTAAAGGTAAAATCCACCATTAAAGGGGCACAAAACTCAGGAGTTAAACCTTAAAAATGCATTCAAGTACCTCAACTATTATCAAAAATGTGTCCTATGTGTGTATCACTCGGCTGTAGATCCTCAAATCATCTCTGAATTGGTGCTGACACTGTCCTTCCTTCTGGAGGGGGGCTACTTTTGTTCCCCATGGTCCCTGTGTGTTGTAAAGTAGCTTCCACTCCAAGATTGCACCTATGATGTACTACAATCTCAATACAAATTAGTAAACTAAACATGAGATTGTAGTCCATCATGGGAGCAGGGGTGGAGCGGTGACTAATTTACAACACACACAGGAACCATGGACAACAAAAGTAGCCACCCTCCAGAAGGAAGGACAGTGTCAGCACAAATTCAGAGATGATTTGAGGATCTACATCTGAGTGATACACAAATAAGATACATTTTTGTTAATAGTTATGGTACCTGAAGGCATTAACATTTAATTCCTGAGTTTAGTGTCACCTTAAAAAAAATGAATAAATTAAAGGCACACTCCTTCATCTTGCAAAATTTGAGCTAGGAGGTGTTATTATCCTGCCCAGAGAGAGGTGTTAAGACAGTATTGTATGTGGCAGACAATAGATGTATCACCCCCCCACCTCTATTCAAGCTTAGCCACATACAATGCTGCCTTAACACCTCTCTCTGGGCAAGTTAATAACACCTCCTAGCTCCAATTATACACATGCAATCAACACCTGGTTGTCACTAACAGATTATGTTAATTGGAGCAACATTCACCATATTTATTCCCAGATAATTATTTGTGCAAGTCATTATGAATTGAGAAAGCTGGTCGTATGACCAGTGAAATGTCTTCAAGAAAAATACAGTAAGTCCAGTTGCCTTGACTTATTTTTTACAGATATACCATGACCAGGATAAAAGAACCTTCACAGACATTTATTTGGAGTGTACGAATTGTACACTCCGGTCAGGGCCCACCATAGCGTTGCAGTGCAGTGTAGTGTGCTATGGTGTGGAGACCTGCAGTGCAGTCCAGCGAGCTGCAAAAAGATGCAATGGGGCATATAGAAAACAGTTGGTTTCTATGTGCCCTAGTGGTGTCTGGCATTGTTTAGTTGCTGAAAAACAACATATAATGTGGACAGGTCCTGAGAGATGATTGTACCACGGGAAAATGTAGGTTGACATTTCTCACCATTGCTTTTGAAAATGCGACTTGATTTTTTGTCATGCTGATCCAATAGCTTCAAAGCTTTCTGTCTCCCTGACCCAATACAAATATGCAGTGCCAGCCATTTAATGAGGCAGCCTGAGCCTAGCTCTTAGCAACATGGGATGCTCCGGTTGGCATCCCACCCAGCTTTTGGCAACCAGTGACATCACTATCACTGGTTGCCAAGAGCTGGGTAGGACACCGGCCACAGTTGCTAAGAGTTGGGTCGGAAGATGAAGAGCACTGCATCCTCTACCCACCTCCCACTGCTCTGTTTGTGTGCACCCACCACCCTAGCACCCTCCCCAGCCTCAGGTTGCAAAATGGCTAGTGACACCCCTGCAAGTATGCCGATCAGAAGTTTTTACTTCACTCTGACTTCACTTACTACATGCTAAAATTTAGTCATAGAAAGTATTGAAGATAGAATCACAAAGAAACCACTTTCAGGTAAACTTTAGATTTAGGCATATTCAATAAAGCAAGGAGCAGCATGCGAAGGGTAGCTTTCCATAGTGACCAGTCATTGTTTTTCTTTCTCCAATCTAGCTTTAGTAAATGGCAGTCTAGTTACTGTACTTTGTCCATGATGGCTGATATTTGCACTGCTTTATTGAATTAGTCCAAGACAAATTGCCTAGGTTCTGTAGCTGCATAAATCCTGAAAGGCCCAGGCTAAATCCACATAGCCGTACAACCTCTATTATCCAGTGATATAAAGGGAGGAGTGGACAACTCTGCTGGCAAAACTAAGACCACGCAATTCTATGTACCATTACCTCACACTAGAATGGTATTTTATAATACTACTTCAGCTCTTAGAACTTATTTCATTCACATATGTAGCGTTGACAAGTTTACAAAGTGTTATACATAAAATATTTATCACTTCATCATTTATCACTTGCCCCTAAAAGAGTTTATAGTCTAATATCCACATTTGCAGACAGAAAGACCAATCTTGGAAACTGGCTGATTGAAGTGATATTAAAAAGGTTTTTAAGCTATTTAAAATGCTGATTAAATCTTTTACAATGGATACTGCTCCTTAATGTTTAGAAGTTTTAGTTTACTTCAGTCCCCTGAGCACTTGCTCTGGCATCCTTATTTAGGGTGGCTCCTTTCCCTTGCAGGGTCCTATGGAGCCACCCATGTGTGGGATAGTAAGCTTTGTGTGTCTCCACAAACACACAGGCACAGCAAGACAAGCCACTCTCCTCTTCCCTTCTCCAATAGCAGATGGACAGTTGATTGAGACTGTGCTCTCCCTTGTGATCTTGTACTGATCAAGAAGTTTAGGGAAGAGGAGTTGGGATTGTTGGAGCCAGCTGTTCAGAAGCATAATGACTGTAAATGCAAATGGGCAAAAATGTAAAGAAATACTTTGTGAGGCAAAGTGTATTTGTTTGATCTGGAATCAATATTGGAAAAAGATTAACAGGGTTATTCACAAAAGGGTGAAGAGTTTGGAGAAGGCAGGAGGAGTGAACAATCTAGGACAACATAGCTGATTTGGAAACATTCTCCACTTCAGCTGACTTTTCAGTTCAGCTATGTTGTCCTAGATTGTTCACTTCTCCTGCCTTCTCCAAACTCCTCATCCTTTTGTGAATAACCCAGTAAGTGTAATACTAGTTTGACTCTAATCAGAAAAAGCACGGCTATATTTTAGTTTAGGTAGGTTTACTGTTCTGTAACCCAGTATCCCAGTGCAAAAAGTTGTATGCAAACAAGGGAATAAAGCTGGCCATACAATGACCGTTCATACGAAATATCTCATTAGAACCTTTGATAAAGCCATCAACTTGATGAATGTTGTTTGAAATTTAATTCGGTTTTAACATTTGAGTGTGGAATGAATAGTTTCCTGAATGAAAACTACATTCACTGTTAGAATTTAGTTTGTTTGAGAAAACTTCTATATCCTGCTCCTTCAGTTTTTTTCATGTCTTTGTTTGAAAACAATCATTGATTTGTTTCGGAAACATATTTTTTTTTTCAATTCTACCCTTGTATGGCCAGCTTAAAGTTACACTGAAGTCAGGAGTTAAAACTTAAAAATGCATTCAAGTACTCAACTATTAACAAAAATTTATCTTATTTGTGTATCACTCGGCTGTAGAGCTTCAAATCATCTCTGAATTGGTTCTGACACTGTCCTTCCTTCTGGAGGGGGGCTACTTTTTTTCCCCATGGTCCCTGACTCCTGAACTCCTGAGTTTAGTGTAACTTTAAGTTTACATAAGGGAGTGTTAGGGTTATAGTGACCTTTGGGTACAGCATCAGTTCCTGTGCTGGGAGCTCTGCGTCTAAATCCACCAGAACCCATTTCCCAGTGCATAAAACTAATGGATTGTAGTTAAAGTAGATTATAACCCAGTTACTAAACCTAAACTATCAGATAAGCTTCATCATGTAATCCCATGTAATTCCAAATGTTGTTTTCAATCTTTTTATTTTGCAGGTTTCATTAAAATAACCTTGTGATTCTGCCATCAAGGTCCTTGTTGAGGCACTTATTATGGGGTGATAATTGTATTCCCATTGTGCTCATGCATTGTCACCTTGTCACACTTCTCTGGTGAAGACTACAAGTGGCCATACCAACATGAATTGAGCAGGCATGGTCCACTGCTGTCATCATCAGAAAACCCATTCTGATGAATAATGTGCAACCGATGCCTAAGTGAGTGCCTGTAGAGATAACTTGGTTGAGAGAGGCTAGTGGAGATAAGCAAAAGAATGCAAAACATTTGAAAAATGTATTTTATGAAAACAAAATAAGGCATGTGTTTATGACACACAGTGCTTTAGTAAAGTCCAGTAAGGGTTTATATCTAATTTAGCTTACCATTACGTGTTTAGGTTGTGGAAGGAAGCCATGCAAAATGGAGAAGAATGTACAAATTCCACCAACCAGCTGCAAAGTAAGAGTGTGTATAGGTATGAGTGATTCTGCTCAGCTTTAGTTTGCTATCATGACTCTTGTTCGAAGTTCGCAAACTGTGCAGCAAACTTGATGAACTTGAAGTCTATATGGCACCATTTTGATATTTAATTCTGGACATTTGTAAGGCTAATAAACACGCTATTGTCAAACAAAAGGCATAGGAAGCTGGGCACTGCCATGGGGGAGATACCATTGCCAAAATTGAAAAAAATAAACATATAAAAAAAACAGTCAGGGAATTTATCAAAACTGGAGCAGACAAAATCTGGACCAGCTGTGCATGGCAGCCAATCAACTTCTCTCTTTCATTTTCAAAGCTTAACTGAACAAACTGAAGATAGAAGCTGATTGGTTACTGTGCACAACTGCTTCAGATTTTGTCTGCTCCAGTTTTGATAAATTCCCCAAAGTATCTCTTCCTATACAGTAATGTCAGCTCTCCCTAACAGCTGCAACACACACTGACTATATGGCAACTGCGAACCCACCCTTTAAAAAAAGGAGGCAGGGTTATCCATTTCTCCAAAGTATTGGTTCAGCTGACCAGGGGCAAAGTCTCTGTATCGCATTATGATTTTTTTTACTTATTTGTGGCAGCAAACCTACAATGTTTTTGGCCAAAAAATATGTCATTCTCGAGCTTTGCAAATCCTGGGGATTTGCTGCCAACTCAGGGTAACAACAAATCTGATCCTCATCCCTAATAAGCCCTCATTCACACTAGAAAAGGCCGGCACGTACAGCTCCATGCTGCGTGCACAGCCATATCACGCAGCCCCTGTCCTTCACTAGGAACTACACGGCCGTACGCCGTCCTACGCTCACCCGCCCTGCAGGTCCATGCGGGTTAGCGTTCTCGTACGCTGACAGGATGGATCCTGTCTGTGTCTGAGCCAGGAAACATGCACCCACACAGACCTGCACTTGAGGTGAGCGTAGGGGGGCATACGGCCTCATAGTCCCATAGAGAATGATAGGGGCTACGTACTAATCATACGCAGCACCTGTCCTTCCCGGGAGCTGCTCGATACGGCCCTGCACGCAGGATGGAGCTGTACGTGTCGGCCTTGTCTAGTGTGAATGAGGGCTTATTATCATTATGGCAGGATAAACAGACCATTAATATATGATGAACAAACCACAGCTAGAGACAATGGCTACTATCTTTGAAAAAGAACTGGAGATATAACCAGAACCCACCAGTTACACCAGTCCACTGCATTGTTTTCTATGGCTAAGGTATAGAACCAGTGGCAGAATCAGTGTGTCCAACATAGATAGAATAAGAACCAATTCCTCTAGAAACATTTCACACTATAGTGTAGAGAAGTCTTTGGAGGTACATCGACTGTCATGGAACAAGGAATGGAGAAGTTCTAGACAGAACTATTGTAATTTCACCCTTTGTCGCTTGTCCATTAGAGTCAGATAATACTGTAGAGAGTCACCTACAATTTTCCTTTTTATAACCTCCATCTCCTATATCTCTATATTTCCACTTTTAATTTGCTCTTCAAGACTCGTAGTTCTATTGCTGACCCTGGTCCTCTAATAAGGATCTCTTGTTTTGCACAGGCAGGCTACAATTCAGTTACGAAGCGTACTTGACAGCACCCTCCTTCCTGTCAAGCAACAACCAGTTCTTTTATACCTTTGAAAGTTAAGTGCCTCAAAGTAATGGTTGTCTGCTCAAATAGGAATCCAGGATATAAGTGTTTTTTTCATCACTGGATGTATCATTCCAGACAAAAAGGTCAGAATTGTATTATGCTACAGTCTGAAATAATATAAATGCCGGAGGAGGATTTATTTATATAGGGTGGGTACAAGGTTAGGCCACTTTAACTAATAACTCTATTGTACACAAATGGCATTTTAGATCTGATATTGGACAGTGGATAGCATTTATTTACTACTGTCAATTGTTCCTCTACCTAACAATATCTGTCAGCTGTAGGCAGAGAACAAAGTTGACGGGAAGACACTGGTGATAACCATAGGTTGCTAATTATGTTGACAGGGAGATAAAATAAGTTACATTTTAATTCCAGTGCAGTAGGATTACAGGTGCCATGAAGCTGAGAAATATCAATACTAAACTATAAAAATGTATAAAGGGTATGTAAACCTTAACAATTAATTTCTCTTATTTTGGTCCATTAAATATGTTATTGAAAGTGTTTTGTTAAATCTGTTCGATAAGTGCAAATTAAATGGTTGATCCTGCTAGAAATCTTGACAGCTGATAACTTTCAGTGCTGTTTTCCTGTGCTGTCTTCTTATCAGTTATATTCTTCCTAGCCCTCTCTGAGGACTAAAGAACTCCTTTCTGTATTAAAAAACAGAAGAGGGGAATGTGTTTGTAGTTCTGTTATAAGGTAAGAAAGCTAAAGTAAAGGGAATTCCCCTCTTAGGCAGTTTTCCTCAGAAGAAGTTTCCCTATTGAAAAATATCCCCCCGCCTCTTGTTCTTTAGATAACTCACTTTCTTTCCTGATAACAATGGTCACCAGTGAACATAGAGGGGTGAATGTCCCCAGTGTGGAATAAGACCGGTCTCTGCAGCCTTGCTCCTCCTACACTACGGTGGTCTAAGAACCTTTGAGTCATCACGTCCAATACAGTGTATTGGATGTGAGGATGCTGAGGGACATTGCACCCCTGGAGCAGAGGGGAAGAGAGGCTGCAGGGAGTAGTCTAGCATCCAGCCATGTCGGATGTTCAGGTGAGTATATCTTTTATATTTTAGCTCCCTAGACAAAATGAGCACTTAACCCTTGCAGAGTTATTCTTTAATGAAGATAAAGATTTTTATAAACCAGACTTTGTACAACAGAATTAAAGTCAGAATGTGTTAACCACCTTTTTAAAAAGCCTGTGGCAACAGAAATACATAGAGCTCCGTTGCTGGACATATTTTGCTGACCAAAATGCTTTTTTATTGGCTGCTTCTGGCTTTGATTTTTTAACCTGAAACATGCTTGTAGATCAAGAAAAGCAGAATTCCTGATCTGAATACTCCTTTACAAATCAGTAACTTACAAACTACTGAAGCCATTGAATCAAAATGAAGGCTAGGAAATAGTATATTTAGAAGGAGAGGCCAGCCATGCCATTCTCCATATTGCTCAACAAGTGATGGGAAATCTTCACCAGGGATGCAGGTGGCAATTAAAAGTGGATGCTCCATGTTTCGCCTATTCTGCTAAAAAAACAAAACACTTTTATTTCTGCCTGTGTTGCAGTTGGAGATTTTTCCACACTTGTCTAGTGAATCCATAGCCACTGGAACAGTGTGGCCAGGGTCATATCTATGGTAAATAGCACCTATGTTCTGGCACACAAACACACACACATACACACTACAGCAGCTGGGCCTGTAATGTTGGTGCAGAATAAGGACTGTACATCACAGTGTACAGAATGAGACACAAAACATAACACGTACAATAATGTGTGTAGATGAGGCAGAAAAGACTGTACAGCATGGCATATAGAATGAGGTGGTGTGGAATAGGGAATGCACAGCATGGCATATAGAATGAAAGTGTGGAATGGAGAATGTTCAGCATGGCATATAGAATGAGGCGGTGTGGAATAGGGAACATACAGCATGGCATATGGAGTGTACTGGAAGATATTATTTGCACCTTAATAGAATGATCCCAGCTCCATTCAGATAGTGTGGACCCGTAATTGATTGCAGTGACAGCTTACCCAATCAGTCACCTGGTCAAGGCCTCAAGGATGAGGAGAGGTGTGTGCCTCTTTCCCTGCCCCAGCTTTCTGTTTACATGTGACAGCAGCAATCCACTGCGCTATCTGTCACTGCAGGTTAGTGCTGATGGAGGTCTGAATGGGGCACATCCCTGTCCTTGAATGGTGCCGCGTGCCCCTCAAGTGGCACCCATGGCATGTGCCCTACCTGCCATACCCTAGATATGCCACTGAGGGAGGGAACAGCTGCATCATTCATTCACAAATCCATACACAGGTTCTGTAAATGGACAGACTATCACGGCAGAGGGACTTATAGTTCCTAATAGAGTACAGTCACCACACTTGTAGTCCATTGATACTTCCTCTTGTCCCATAACTGAAAGCCTTACAGGCAGGGGCTGGAAAAAGAGTCTGCAGGAGCCTGGGCATTGTAGCAGCAATTCATCACTCAAATGCAAAAAAAAAAAAAAGCACACTTTTCCTTTTGATAATATGTGTGCATTTATTATATTCGTGAAAGCTTAACTATGCCTTTCAAAGTACTATGGAAGTTGAAAGACAATTCAAAGGTTGTTTTTTAAATTGCATGTGTTCATTTCAGGGCTGCTGGGACAGTAGAGCATCGATATGTTGATGTAGTTGTGTCAGTTACCAACCAAAGAGTTTCTAACTAAATTACAAATGCCTGCCAAGAACCTCATAGGAGACGCACCATAATATGCAATTTTGGCTCAGTAATGAAAGTTGAAAATGAGCACAAAGCATTTGTATATGTGTCTGAGTTCTAAATATAACTGATAATTAAAACTATCTATTAGACTCATTTTACTTTAAGATTTTCATTTCACTGAATTCTTTATAGCAATTTTCTAATCCCCAGATTAATTTCTCGAACAAGATATACACACGCCAGTTTGACAAAAAAAATGTTTTGCTTTTTTAGAAATTGTCTGTCGTCATTACTGGGAACTTGTCACCCACACACAATAGAGCAGCTATTTTGAGAATTGAGTCAATGAATACACCAGGAAGTAGGGGTTTAAGCAAAAGATGTACACAATATTCTTCTGGACACAGGATCGACCCTGAAAATAACTGTCTTTATTATATACCAGTAACTATGTACTTCAAAGAGAACCAGCCACAATGCTTGAGCTGAGGAACTGGTGTTCAAAAATACTTAATAGGGTGCGTATATGATTGCTATCATGGTCTTACATTTTTTATTCCAAGGGGATTATAAAGATGTTTGGCATAGAAAGCAGTTGTTTGTGAAATGTTTTGATACTTTACTTTGAATACTGGTTGAGATGATTGAACATTAATGAACATTTTTGTGGTGGCCTACAAAGGCTTGTAGTGGTCTGATAGAAGGGTTGTCTCAGTGGTGTCCATAGCATCTTTGCCAATTGAGGCAGCAGGGAGGGACAGTGGGGTTCTTGGTGTTGGTGGTTGAGCCTTAAGAGGAATCTTGTAGCCTACTTAATTTATTCAGCACATTTGGGGAAATAAAAGAATCTAAATATTGTCTGTGACGGTTCTCATTCATCCAGGGCATGGTATATCTGTAAAAAATAAGTCAAGGAAACAGGACTTGCTATATTTTTCTAGAAGATGTTTCACTGGTCATCTAACCAGCTTTCTCAATTCAGAATGACTTGTACAAAAATTATCTGTGAATAAATATGGTGAATGTTGCTCCAATCCACATAATCTGTTAGTCGCAACCAGGTGTTGATTGCATTTGCATAATTGAAGCTAGTAGGTGTTAATAACCTGCCCAGCGAGAGGTGTTAAAACAGCATTGTATGTGGCAGACAATAAATGTCCCCCCCACACACACACACCTCTATTCAAGTTGGCCACATATAATGCTGTCTTAACACCTCACTGGGCAGGTTAATAACACCTCCTAGCTTCAATTATGCAAATTAAATCAACACCTGGTTGTGGCTAACAGATTGTGTGGATTGAAGCAACATTCATCTTTTTTATTCTAGACCAAAGACCAAAACAAGCACTTAATCCTTGTAGTGTGGGAGTCACCCCACTGCAAGGGTTAATTTGGTATTTGCCCAGAGTTCTGCTGTAAAACAGCATTAGACAACAATTGACACCTTCAGCCATGTAAGTAGAAGGAGTACCTCCTAGACAGACCTATTGACACCAATGCTGGGATTATACAACTAGAATAGGGTGGTTATCTATCTGGATATAAATGCTGTGCTATGTTCCTGACATTGATTATAAGAAGTGGCTTGGATGAGCTCCAAAATGCTGCCTACATCACAAGACAAATGCAGTTGAATGTGGTTAACTGCTACTAGGTATAACATGATCTGGATAAACGACGACCTTCACTGATTTCTTGCTGTCTCTTTCCCCATTGGAGAGATTTTCCATCAATTCCTTTTCTGTGGAACAGAGACAGGAAGTGTGTCCAGTGTTTCCAGTTTAGAGCAAAATGTTCTAATGCTTTTTAATAACGAGATGGTGCTGTTTCTTGGCTTGAATATATTATTTTTGATTGCTTGGTAAAAAATACTGCACTTTATGCATGCTCTTTCCCGTTTTTCAAGGAATACGCCTGTAAGTGTTTATGTGCTAGAAAGCTTTGTTGTGCCTGCATGTGGCATCAATGTGTATAATAGGCGTTATTAATAATTAAATGTTGCATGAATTTTGTTCACATCCATATGTCCCTGATGAATGGGAGATATTTGGCGACTGGTGACTCTGTTTTGCTCCAATGTTACCCTAGCCCCAGGCGTATTATTTCAGGGGTGGCATCTCACATTTCATTTTATTCCTTCCTCGCTGTTTTTCCCGAACAGGCAGGAGGTCAGAATAATGAGGCAGGAGATTTATGTCAACAGATAAATGTTTCCGGGCTTTGAGTAAGCGCTCTGTGATGATTGAACGCGTCATTAGAGAAAAATTTGTGAGTAATTACTTTTATTAGGTGACATTTCTGCATGCATAACCAAGTTAATTTCATGATTAAGAATCTGGGATTTGTACTGTTGAACTTGCAGTTAATACAGCTGTGTTCATCAGTTATAGCTTACACAGAACCCCACTGATTAATAGTAATGGAGAAAGTAATTAAAAGAATACATTACTCCTATAAGTATACTAACCATCTCTATTGTTAATGAATGCCATCTAGCAGCTAGACCAGAAGCCAAGTGACATTAATTAGTATGGGCTATGTCCATATTTGGGAAGAGTATTAAGGTGCGTAGGCTTTGGCATGGCAATTGTGCCTGTAAAACAAACACACAGGAGTGGTATGAAGGTGTTTGTAAAAGTTCAGTAAAGGATTTTGATTTAACAGCTTGACATCAATGAATCTTGAATCAAGATTTGACAATTAACTATAATGGTGTGGTGGACCTTCATGCTACAGTTCACCCTCTCAGAGTAAGCAAGCTGAGAGCCTGTCTGCTGAAACACAGAGAGGGGAATTTATCAAAACTGTGGCAGACAAAAGCAGATGTGCATGGCAACCAATCAGCATCTCTTTCATTTTCAAATCTTAAGTGAACAAACTGAATAGAAAGGCTGATTGGTTGCCATGGGCAACTGCTGCAGATTTTGCCTGCTCCAGTTTTAATAAATTCCCCCCAGAATGTATCCAGGGAGATAACTTGTCGACCCACTCAAAGTTGATATAAGTACCTATCTGCAATACGTGCAAATTTTTGCTGGAAGTACAGAACAATACCCATTGATTTGTCCATTAATGTGGTGTGCTCCTAACTTTCAGTTTGAGTTGACCACCAACCCCAACCAATGTTATCAGTCCTGCCTCCTGGACTACAGTCAGGGGTGTCCCTAGAGTTTTCTCCACCTGAAGCGGGAGGGGAGGGTGTAGGTGCTGGTGGTGCACCAGGGGGGTGTTGGGAAGCTGTGTGGGGGTTTGGTGGGGGCGTGCTGGTGGTTACCTCTCTCCGGCATCCCGCCCAGCTCACTGACATCACCGGTTGCCAGGAACTCGATAGGATGCCAGCCAGAGCGTCCCGCTCAGCTCCTGGCAACTAGTGATGTAATTGAGCTGGGTGAGACACCGGCCAGAGTATCACAAGCTGCTAAGACCTCTTAGCAACTTGGGGCACTCTGGCCAGAAAGGGGGCGGTGTGGGAAGCATGGGGGGGGAGGGGCGGCAGGCACACCTTGACTACAGTACTCTGCCTATCCCCCACCTGTCCCTCTTCACAAGCCTACATTGATTTATATTCTGGCAAAACTATGCTGCTGTCTTGACACTTAAGAGCCTGCCCACACACTGTGTGTAGGAAAAGGGTTCTTGAGAGATGTAGTTCTGTGGGTGTACCCATTTTAAAGGGAACTGATTTAAAGTTTAAATCATTTTATCACCCCTCTCCCACTGACCCCTCACTAATCTAATATGTATAGCTGTCCAATACTTATACTTACCCAACAGCAGCTCCAGTTTCTTTTTTTTTTTAATTGGCTAAACTGTCAGCGAAAGCTAATTCTTCTAAAAGACTATATAATACTGAAGTCACGATTTGTATTACTCTACATATACTTTCGGGTGACATGCAGAAACTGAAGTAACGCATTTAATCCCCTAGTTTATGTTATTTATAAACAAATTAATTAGCATCGATGTGAAGGCAGATCACAGCTGCCGGGTCTCTGGACACAGTCTTTTAGCCAGTTTTCATCCAGCGACATAATAAATTATCGAAGCCAACAGCCCGCTGCAATGTTTTCAACACAAGGGTTTAATCTCAAAAAAAAAAAATGTTAATACAAATGTGTGCAGTTATGCCCCTGATGTGAACCTTATCCCTAATCATTAACAAACTGTTCTGCACTCTAACACATCACCTGCCCATAATAACCTGTAACACTTAACAGATATTTGGTAGGATAGAAATACCAGAGCTGAGCTACCATTGTTGACTTATTTTTGAAAGAACATGTTGACGGACTGCCCATTATCCCCACTTTATTACTTGGAGGTTCGTTAAGGACTAGTTCACACCAAGCGCGTTCCAGGAGCAGAGCAGTTACAGACCGGATCAAAATTGCGTCCGATGTATTCCAACTGTATTTTGGGCTCTAGTTCACACCGCAGCGTTCAGTTCCAGAGCATGTAAAAAAACTGCAGCAAGCCCTATATTACCTGCTCTGGAACGCTCTGAAACGCATGTAAACGCATCAAAAATGCATGCAAACGCACTGGAATGCACTCAAAGCCCATTTAAACTTAAAAAAAAGTGTTTTTTGCCGCAAAAAATGTGGCAAAACACACTGCACTGCGTGTGCAAAAACTCATGCAGATCTGGTCTGCATTTGGTGTGAACAAGCCCTTTTGCCTGGCTATGCCATTCTCACAGCACTAGTGGCCCTAGATGGCTCCTATACTCATCAGCACCATCTAGGGGCGCTAATGCCATGTGAATGGCATCTGCCTGGCTTATAGCGCGTATATAACTTTTATAAATTAACCCCTTAGTGATCTCTAATAGATGTTTACCTTGGCAACATTTCTACAATTAACCTAATGGCTTTGTGTCCGTCATTTTCACAGTTTTAACTAGAGATGCACGGATACCACAACCAATCAAATGTTGGTTTACTGAAGTCAGATTTACTACAGATAATTGGCCACTATGGTTTAGCGCGCTGTGTTATTTTTCTGGTTAAGCCTGAAGTGATCATTGCACTTCAAAAGACCTAGGTGACCTGTTTATTACAGCTAATGGGGGAGTTGTAGGTGATTCATTATTTCTTAGACTCTTGAGCTGTGTGGGCGATTACAATACTGTCTGGACTTGAACACAGATTTTTTTCTTTGGTCATAAAAGATCTTTGTTATATAAAGTCAGGAATGGAATTGGAAGAAAGCTTAGTTCATCGTGTAAAGAAGTGGAAGAAGCAGTGGAAGTTTCAGAAAGGATGGCCGCTGATAGTAGAAAAATATTGTGCAAAGTGCATTTGGGGAAAACAGAGACCAGTCAAAGTAATGGGCACGCTAGCGTTGATATGTGAGATAGTACAAGCCTCTCGAAGCAATGTGTAATCACCAGAGTTAAACCAACTGGTCTACAATCATTCACAAACCTTACTGCTATTTGTTTTGGGTACTGGAACAATAATAGCAGATTTTAAGCAGGTAGGAACAGCAGCTTGTCACACTGACAAATATTGGTTACAACCTCTACTAAATGATCAGCACATACTCTTATTGTATGGCCTGACACCTCTTCTGGTACCGTGCCCTATTGAAGTCCTTCTTTCTCAAAGTAGATCTCACCTCGTGTGAATGTATTTTAGTTGTCTGCTCCTCCACAGGATCTTTAATGAGGATTTCATCTCTGAGATTTTGCTCATCAAAAGGCACAACACATGATTTAGGGCATCAGGGAGTACAATGTCGTCTGCTTGGTCTGTGGAGTACTAGTTTTAAAATCTGTCATTATTTTAATTCCTTTCCACATGTTACGAAGATTATTGTTCTCAAGGTGCCATTCAATGTGCTGTTTGTGCTTACTCTTAGCATTTCTAATGCCTCTTCTCTACGAGCCTTGCTGTAGAGACTGGCAGCAAAAAGTTTCCAGGCACACTCACCAGCCAGTGGTTAGACAAAAAACCTGTCTAACCACTAAGGTTAAAAGCAGAGATTCAGATACACGTCTTCTGCAGAAAAGGGAGGTTGGGCTTCCTCCTGACAAACCTGCACCCAATTTAATCTTTTGCCCCATATGCTCCAAGATGGAGACTCTCATAGTTTAGAGTTAGGGCCGCACTATATGGAGGTGCCTTGACGTGGCTGTGCGGCTTTCACATTTTCTGCAGAAGACGTGTATCTAAACCTCTGCTTTTAACCTTAGTGGTTAGACAGGTTTTTTTCCAGGCTGGCTGGTGAGTGTGCTGGGAAACATTTTGCTGTTTTACTGTTTGAAGCCCTTCCGTGTGCACCTTGCTGTAAAGCTGTTAATGAATTGATGAGTGCATTTGCCATTTGTTTTGCTTGCTGTAGACTGAGTCACCTGATTTAAAAACAGCATCTCATTCTCGGAGCAGAGCCCATTCTTTCCATCCAGCCATGACTTTTGATTTGGAAACACCTTGATAGTTTTAGTATTTAGTACAGTCTCAGTACAGAACTGTATTTAGACAACAACAGATAAGGCATATTCTTCTAAATCTGCACTTTGTGCAAACTCACCCTAGTCTGTGATTCTGTGATCAGGGCCGGTGCAAGGATTTTTGCCAACTCAGGCGAAGGTAAGCACATTATCGGAACACATGCATTGATGTGAAACGTGTGTCGATGCAGGCGATCGCACTGCGGCCAGGGGGGCGTGTCTGCAGTGCCATTGACTTTAATGCACCTCCATGTCCCCTCCTGCCCCAGAACGCAGTGAGGAGGCTGGGATGTGATCCAGTGCGTTCGGGCACCGAATGGAGCCGGAATGCACTGGGGCTGGTGTGAACTAGCCCTTAATGTTTAATTCTCCAACATTTTCTATTGTGTATTGACACGCATTTGGAAGGATAGCACTGTTTTGTAATAGGACTTTTTGTTTTTCTACATACTGTAGGTTCAGTTCAGGTTTTGTTACTTCAAAATATATGTAAATAAAACATGTAAAATGTATATGGGGAAATAAATAAATAAGGCTTTACTATAAAAAAAAGCAAATTGTGCTTTAATTGTCCTATATTTCATTTCGCATACAGTGTGTGAGATTATATATATAATCTCACACACTGTATACGAATTATGAATTGGGTACTATGACTTTGAGAGGCTTACAAGCTCATAGAGAAAGATAGACACACACAAACACATATATAAACACAGTGACACACAAATACTTGAACACAGTGACACACACACACATACATGCATGAACACAGTGACACTCACATACATACATACATACATACATGAACACAGTGGCACACACAGACAGACACACACTAGTACCTGCAGCTCGGGACCAGGAGGCAGTGAAGAGAACGGCTCCTCCCACAGTGCAGGGACTCAGAGAGTGGAGGTAGTCTGAGGCTCCAGAGAAGGCACATAACAGCAACAGACACAGTGCTGGCAGAGCGGCTCCAAAATGAGTACAGGGGGTGGGGCGGGACGAAGCTGAACTGAGATAATTGCAGCAGGAGCCCGGCGTCCACACCATTACACCTATGTTTGCAGCTGTGCTATGATTTTTACGCCCCCTCCTGCTGGCGCCCTCTGGCGGCCGCTTGACCTGCCTTACGGTAACGCCGGCCCCGTCTGTGATTTCAAAGCAGTCCTTCAAAAGTGAGGTGACTTCCTCGCTCCAGACTTAGACAATCAGTGAGACATAATGTGATAGAATAATATGTGGTAATAAAGCAGCTTTATATGCTCCAGAGATGTTTTTATATACATGGTCCACGTTGGCTAGAATCCATTAACACAGTATGCTCCCATAGGCCTGGGTTAGTATGCTCTAATAGGCCTGGGCTTGATGCTCCCATAGGCCTGGGTTAGGATGCTCCCATAGGCCAGAGTTAGTATACATAGTTGCATAGTTAGTCAGGTTGAAAAGAGGCACAAGTCAATTGAATTCAACCTAAAGAGATAAGAGAAGAAAAAAAAAGAAAGAAAGAAGAAAAACCTAAAACAGAATGCTATGCCCACAGTTACCCACTGTTGATCCAGAGGAAGGCAAACAAATCCTATAAAGCATGGTTGAATTTACTGCAACAGGAGAAAAAAAAATCTTTCCTGATCCCAAAAGGCAATTGGATATTCCCTGGATCAACAATCTCTGGTGCTTAATATACAGTACCTTTAAGAACGCAATATCTAGTAATATTCTGTGCATTTAGGAATACATCCAGATTTTTTTTTTAAACAGTTAACTTAGCTAGCTAGAACTAGCTCCTGGGGGAGTCTATTCCACCTGTTCACAGCTCTAACTGTGAAGAATCCTTTCCATATGCAAAGTTTAAACCTCTTTTCCTCCAGACGCAAAGAGTGCCCCCTTGTCCTTTGCAGTGACCTTAAAGTGAATAATTTGGCACCAAGCTCTTTATATGGACCATTTATGTATTTATACATGGTGATCATGTCCCCCCTTAATCGCTTCTTCTCCAGAGAGAACAAATTCAGGTCAGTTAATCTCTCCTCATAGCTGAGCTCCTCCATGCCTCTTATGAATTTAGTCGCCCTTCCCTGCACTTTCTCCAGTTCCACAACATCCTTTTTGTGAACTAGTGTCCAAAACTCAACTGCATATTCCAGATGAGGTCTTACTAATGCTTTGTACAGGGGCAGGATTATGTCTCTATCTCTGGAGTCTATACTCCTTTTAATACAAGAAAGCATTTTGCTTGCTTTAGAAACTGCGGCTTGACATTGCATGCTATTATTGAGTCTATGATCTACCAGAACACCCTGATCTTTCTCAAACATTGACTCCCCCAAACATACTCCCCCTAGAGTGTATGACGCATGCAGGTTTTTAGTCCCCAAAGTGCATAACTTTACATTTATCAACATTAAACCTAATTTGCCAAATAGATGCCTAATAACACAGAGCATTCAGATCTGCTTCTAAGTTGGAGACATTCTGTAAGGACTGTATTCCACTACATAACTTGGTGTCATCTGCAAACACAGAAATAGTACTTTTAATCTCCAATTCTATGTCATTTATAAATAGATTAAACAGTAAGGGGCCCAACACTGAACCTTGGGGGACACCACCAACAACCTCAGACCATTCAGAGTATGAATCATTGATCAGTTTTCTATCCAATTACAAATGGAATACTCTATACCTAGTGAGTGACTTTAACTTATACATTAGCTGCCTATGGGGAGCTGTGTCAAACGCTTTTCCAAAGTCCAAGTATACTAGATCCACAGCCATTCCTCTGTCCAATGTGTTACTCACTTCCCCATAAAAAGAAAGTAGATTTGTTTGACAACTTCTGTCTTTTGTGAATCCGTCAAGCAAAAACAAGTATGTCTCCATAGGTCTGGCTTAGTATGCTTCCATAGGCCAGGGCTGGATTCCTCTTATACATTATGCTCCCATAGGCCTAGGTTAGTATGCTCCCATAGGCCAGGTCAAGATGCCCCCATAGGCATGGGTTTGTAAGCTTTCATAAGTCAGGTCTGGAATCCTGTTATACAGTATGATCCCACAGGCCAGCGCTTGATGCTCCCATAGGACAGGGTTAGTATGCTCCCAGTGGCCTGGGCTTGATGCTGTCATAGGCCGGTGTTAGGCCAGGTCTTGATGCTCCCATAGGCCCGGGTTAGTATGCACCCTTAAGCCAGGGCTTGATGCTCCCATAGGCCAAGTCTGTGGAGATATATGGCTCATGCTTGTACTGCTGTTCTGGTATTTTGGGGAGGGGAGGAGTGCTGTCCTTTTTTTTAAACTAATCAAAACTAATAAATAAATGACAGGAGGAGCAATTTTCAAAAATCTTCACATAGGTAATAGCAACTACACCTTGACCACAGCCTTCAGTCAGTTTTTTCTATTTCACTGGGGGTTCTACCAACTATCTTAGCTTATACCCACGGGTTTAGGTGGTATCATGTAACTCATTAAACAAGGATTCTTACTTATGTCATTAGCTCACTGGTTTTCCTAGAGCTGGCTTAATACCTATGCTTTCAGCAATACACAGTAAAACACACGTTTTACCACACATTACAACAATGTACAACACGCAGTGCCATACATTTGAATGGCACACAAACACACAATACAGACCCACACTGTGTTGGACCAGAATGTACATACCATGTGCTGTGGTGCACTGTGTTTTAAAAAAGGTGCAGGTCTGGTTTTGGATCCATTGCAGCGTGTGGACAGCCCATTCTAAATGAAGAAGCTACCTTACCACCACGCATGTTGACGTCCAAAATACTGCACATTAGCTTGTGCTACAAAGGAACAACAAAGTGTGAAGGTGGCCTAAAAGTCTTCACACAGCTTAAAGACAAATTACAGGCATGCCCTGCAGAATGGGTTTAATTGTTTTGGTGAGATACTTTAGGATGCTAAGTCACATGTAGAGCTGGGACACAGCATTTTGTTATTGGAGCACTTTTCAGGTGGATATAATAAGTAGATCCTTATAAGGGTAGTGGGTTGGGGGGGATCCTGCCATCTGCTAGTAAATAAAAGGGGATCTCCACTTGATTCTGCTTACCACTAACTGGAGCGCCCCAGGTTGCGAAGAGCCGGGTGGGGAGATGTGTAAGGGCCATACACATCTGCCCACTCAGCTCTTAGCAACCTAGGATGCTCTGGCCGGCGTACTACGCAGCTCCTGGCTAGGGGTGTCCCCAGGCATGGAACAGCCACTGGATGACACCCCACTGAGACGTCATTGCGCACGCACGTGAGGACCTCACTGGTGTTTACCTGTCAGCAGCCATCTTGGTGAAGGACACGAGCAAAGAGAGGAGGGGACGTTTCAGAGTCAGTCATGTTGGTGTCACCCCTCCAATGGTACAGTAGAAAGGCATCATGACACACTCACAAACCAGCATGTAAAACAACTTGTCTCACCACTAAGGACAAGTGGTGAGATAAGTTGTTTTACATGCTGGTTTGTGAGTGTGCCATGATGCCTTTCTACTGTTCTACTGTTCAAAGCCCATTTCGTGTGCACCTTACTGTATAACTGGTAACAAATTGTTGAGTGCGTTTGTCGTTTGTTTTGCTTTACCCCTCCAATGGTGTCACCTAGTGCAGGCCACCCACCCCGCACCTCCTAGTGATGCCACTGCTCCTGCCAAGCAGTGAATTGGAGCTGGAACCAAAGCTGGGTTGTGAGATATCTTGTTACAGACTGCTGCTACATCTGTACATTACCGCCACCATCTCCCGAAGAATTACTAATAACTCTTTCATTTTCCTTCAAAAAACAAGAACTAATTTTCCCAACAAACCTGTTTCTGTCTTGTTTGTATAAAGGTTAAACGAGGACTGACGAGCTCCAGGGAGGGATTAGTAGCAGATTGCTAATTAAAGCTGTGTTTGCTTGTGGATTTTGGAGTTTTACAGATAGGTGTTAAATCCTAAATGTGCATTCATTATGGCCCCTCTTGCTTTAATTCAGTGTTAACAATAGGCAACTGCCATGGAGCTCATTAGTGTAGGAAGCCCACAATGTAGAGCAGTAACAGACACTTTAATTGCATTGTGTATTGTTTTCTTTACGTATTGTTTTCCTTCTGAATATAAAGGACTGTCACTGTCTAGGGGTATAGAAGGATGTTGTGAGAACTCTGTGATGGGTACTTATGTAATAATTGTGACACAGTACTGCGTTCTTCTGTGGAGTGGAATAGATATTAAAGCATGTAATAAATGGAAAGTTACTCCATTTTAGTGGATTCACTCAGAATAGTCATCTTCTCAGGATTCCATTTACAGCTGAACTGTTCTTACCTTAAAGCTGAACTTGAGATGGAATGCATAAATCATAACTCTTTTACCTGTCAAAGGATTTGCCTATTTATTCCTAAGATTTACAGAGCCAGATAGCACAGCCAGCCTAACAACCTCATTTTTATCTCCTTCACTTAAGAAATGAGTGTCCCTACCCACAGCCTGTGATTAGACAGCGAAAGAGAAGCAGCAGACTGATAAGCAAACCACTTTGTCACCCTGAGCTCACCTTCTATCAGCATGTGCCTTCTTGTCACATGAGCGCTGCAGCACAAACGATTGGCTCCTTATGCTGATTCTCTCTTTCCTAGTCAGAGCTAGGTGGTACGATGGACTGCAACAGGCTGATACCAAGTTAACTTCAGGTACTTGCACTAGTTGCTTTTTAAAATAAGAACTCCAGGAAATGTAAAAAACTAGCCAGCCCATCTGGGTTTCATTAAAGAAGAACTCAGTGCATATAAAATCTTAACCCTTGCACTGGGGCTATTCCCATACAGCATGGGTTAACTGCTCATTTTGGTCTAGGGGCTAAAATAAAGAAAATGTACTCACCTTATCCTCAGTCCTGAGGCGGTAAGTGCACACCTTCCCTCGGATCCTAACGTCTAACGCAGCTGCATTAGATACATGACATCACAGATCCTTAGACCGCAGGAGCCCACAGAAAAAGAGGCTGCAGTGACCGGTCTAGTAACCCCACTGCAAGGGTTCATTTTTACATTTCCTGGAGTTCTTCTTTGAAGGAAAACTCAATTTTCTTTAAAAAAATAAATATAATATAACATTTACAATTGCTACACAAGCCATTTTGTAATTTAATGTTATGAAAAATGAAATATCCGTTTCAACCTGAACCCACTGTAATTTTCTAAAACAGTTAAATAATTGAATTCAATATGGGAACCTGGAGGCACTCTGTACACCACTGGTGAATGGAGTGCCCCCAGAAATGTAATTTCCTGCTTGCCTCACAAATTTTCTCAGATGTCCGCACAAAGACTTAACATTTTAGGCATCCCTTGCAATAGGAATTTCGGTGAAAAGGAAATTTTGGTGAGATATTCCCTAAGGGTTACCTACCTCTAGAGGGATGCCGACAATGCAACTTTCCTCATTAACCCGCTGAAAGTGCACAGGGTGATTATAATGAACCAGACCCTCCTATTCAGGAATCAGTCTGGAAAAGCCATGGTGAATCAAACAGCAATGTATTCAGCACAGAAAAAGGCAGGAAGCCATCTATGGAGATAAGAAGATACAGAGGCAATGTTAAATTTACCCTGCAGTAGGGAAACAAGCGTGCGCAGATCTAAGTTAAATTGATAATAAAGTCAAAAGTTTTTTTAAGCTATTTCAAATGTTGATTGCAATCACTTATAATGGATTCTGCTTCTTGATGTTTAAAAGTTTGAGGGCCCATTCACACCACCTCCAGATCACCTCCAGACGAGACCAGATTGTTTCCGGACCTAAAATGCATCCCAATGTTTCCCTATGCTCTTCTTGGCATCAGTCCACACCTTTGCAGTCAGTTCCAGACCAGACCAGAAAAATACTGCGTGTCACATTTTGTCTGGTCTGGAACGCACTGGAACGTGCAAAAACACGTCAAAACCCAACGGAAGGCAATGGGAAAAAAAATAATCTTGGGCTGGTTTGGATGACCTCATAACCCATGAACTTCCTTCTTCTGTGGAGAGAGAGATTTGTGAAGATAGGAACCATGATTGCTGGAGTGGACACCAAATTCTTTGTAGAACTTGTGGAAGCCTGCCCAGAGCTGTATGATCTGAGACATGGGTAATATAAGAACAATAATAGGAAGATGGACTAGCGGAGAGGCATTGCTGCCCAGGTTGTCCCTGGCTATGATCATTTGAGCAGCTCTGAAAAGAACAACTGTGGTAAGTTCATGTCATGGCTGCTCTTTTCCTGGCTATCTGTAGGTCTTGCAGAAGTCCCCCAGCAAGACCTAAAAGTGAACGCATAAAAAACGCATACAAAAACACGGCAAAAACGCAATGCAGTGCGTATCCGATCTGGTCCAGAAAATGCTTCTAGTAGAGTCAGCTGATTCCCTGAGAGCTGGCTCTGATATCCTGTTTAGGTGACTCCTTTCCCTTCCAGGGTCCTGTGGAGCCACCCTTGTGTGCTAGTAAGCTGTGTGTGTCTCCACAAGCATACAGACACAACAAGGCAAGGTACTTCCCTCATCCCTGCTCCTCCTTCCTCCCATCTCCAAGCTAGAAGATGAACAGTTGCTGGAGACTGATCTGTCCATTGTGATCTTGTGCTAGACAGGAATTTCATGGTTGCTGAGCTGAGAGAGTTGGAGCCAGCTGTTTAGAAACATAATGACTGTAAGTGCTTGGATAAAAATGTAAAGAAATACTTTCCTGGGCAATGTATATTTGTTTGATTTGGATTTATTATTAAAAGAAAGTTTAAGAGCTTAATACTACTTAAATCACTGGGTCCAATTGATAAGGGAATATACATTGGTGGAGGAGGAAAGAGGACTCACCAGCTATATTATTTTATATTTTCTTGTAATCTCACTTTTAGTTAACTAATTTGTATTGGGATTGTAGTCCATCACAGGAGCGAGCTTTGAGCAGTGACTACTTTACAGTACACACAGGGACCATTGGGAACAAAAGTAGCCCCCCTCCAGAAGGAAGGGCAGTGTCAGTACGATGGTTTGAGGATCTACAGCTGAGTGATACACACATAAGATACATTTTTGTTAATAGTTAAGGTACTTGAAAGCATTTTTAACATTCAACTTCTGAGTTTAGTGTCACTTTAAAGCTTGAGGTAAAGCTTACAAATGCTTTGTAAAGGTTTGCATTACACATTGCTCACAGCAAACTGATGCCCAAGTGTACAAGACCTAAGTGTTTTTACTCATAACTGGTACATTCACAAAGAATAACAGAAACATTTTAATGTTCCACCCTCATAGATACAAAGTTGGACAACCTTGAAAAATATGTAAAACATAATGACGTAAAAGTGCTATTGTTACAAATTATTAATGTTTGTCATTAAAAGCTGAATCAAAGGTTGTCCGTCAAGCAAGCTCATGATAGTTGTCCGTCAAGCAAGCTCATGATATGAAACGTGAATAGCTTCTGGAAGTGGCAGCTCCATTTTTGTTTCAGCTTTAATACATCAACCAGTGAGTCCCAGTAAAATCTATGCATTGCCTATTTTTAGTGTACTACTAAACGGTCCCATCTTTATTTCATCATCCTGTCAAATTATATATTTTCCCCACAGCACCAGGTAGTTGTCGATTCCCTGAAAGTTCAGCATTTAAGTCATAAGTCTCCAGCACACGGTTTAAACATTATTCTTATTTCACATCCTCCACATAGCCCTGTTCATTGCCTCAGGCGTAGATGTCAACATTTAAAAATAATTTCCGGGGACACTGCCGCTAGGCTAGTGTATCTAAGTGTATCGCTTTTTAGGCAGATCTTTGTATTAAGTCAGATCTCGCCATGCAGTGTCCATAGTCATTATACTGTCATTGTGTTGCATTCTGAATCCTCTGCTTAAATAAATGCTAATATTGAAATAATAGAATTAGACAGTGAGGAGTTTATTCATTATAAAGACACTAGACCAGACTGCAGATATATAGTGTAGCTATCTTTTAAAACCCTAAGGAAGGAAAAAATAAACATATAATGTATATGTATATATACAGTCTGTATGTATATATATATATATATATAATATTGTGTGTAATATATAATATATACACATATGTGTATATCTTAAATATACATATATTATATATATCTCGTATATTTAAGATATACACGTACACAATTCAGTGTTATTCATGAGGATGGACTGAAACATTGTAAGTCACAAGTCTCATCACCATGAGGGGGATGAGGGAGCACCAGTATGGTAAGTTATTTTACTACATAGTTCCCCTTGACTCCCATGCACTTTGAACAGCAATGCTGCAAGCATTGGATCCTTTTGGAATAGAACCTGTGTTCCTGCATCTCTAAATAGACTTCCACAGCTTCCGTGACATCGTGATCCAAGACAAATCTGGTTCCAGCAAGTTATTTTTCAGTTCTGAGGATAGGTAATTGTCCAAGAGAGCTAGATGTGGTGCGTAGGGTGGTTGTGGAAGGAGTTAAAAAGCCCTACTAGTGCCCTTGGCAGCAACAAAGGCATTAGATTGGGCAATATTGCCATGGAGCAATACTTCTTTCTCCATCATCCCTTGCTGAGGTGGGTTGGTTTCATTGAATTTGACTGTTGTTTATACTCAGGTTTAAAATGGTGAACCATAACTGGACAGCAAGAGCATTGGGATTGGCTTCATACAGCTCCAATTTTTCCTTTGATAATTGTACTCGTCAATAATTGTGCTTGTCTTTCTAAACAGTGGTCAATATTCTGGGGACTAAGTGTGGCCACACATTATTCATGGAACAGTCTTACTAGGGATGTGCAGAACTAACTCCTGAGATATCTGCAGAACCTCAGCTATTGCTTTGGTACTGGGGCATCAATTGTCCATCACAATATTGTGCACCTTTAGTTCCCTATTTCACTGGTTGTCAAAATGCCATCCATAGCGGGGGTCATCCTCAAGCCTCTTCTTGCCTATTTGAATTTAGCCGCACTTCTTGACTGTGGCATATGAAAGGGCATCTGTCTCCAGAATGGGCTCTATGTATGCATGGATCCTCTTCTGCATCATTCCCTTTTTGTGAATCGACGCTCGGATTGCGAATTTAAACACATCTTTTAAAACACCTGCAACACAAAAACAGGAAAAAGGAAACTTAAAAATGGGACACAGTAATAAGTACTGTAGTTCAGTGGTCCCCAACCCCCGGGCCGCGGACCGGTACCGGTCCGTGGATCAAATGGTACCGGGCCGCCCAATTGACAGAAGATATAATCGTCACACATTCTGTGTAAAAGTGAAATGCAGCAGGCAGAACTGTTATAAATGAGTCACATCTCAACAGATGCTGAAGGAAAATTATAGGACAGGAGAACCGATCTGCCCTGGAACAGGTGATCGGTCGTGAAATGTCACTTCTATCCGACTTGAAATGTCAGATCGCACTCACAAAGTCGGATAGAAGTGAGATTTCAGGACCGTTCAGCTGTTTCAGGGCAGATCGGTTCTCCAGCACATACCATGTGCGATGCCGATCTGCCCTGGAACAGCTGAGAAAGCTTTGAATTCTATACCTTTTGCCGGTAAAAAATGGACGTGATTATGTTAAACCCCCGGAAAAAATTGACATGATTATGTTAAAATGTGTGACCACGTCACCGTTCACACATTCTAACGCAGTCACAAACTTTGATAGAACAGTGGCAGTGAATTAAGAACTATGGGGGTGGGTTTAGAACTATGGGGGTGGGCTTAAAAATGTAGGGGTTGGGCTTAGAACTGTGGGGGTGGCCGTAAGATAAATGACACTGCAAAATATTGCACTTTGCAGGCTTAGAAACGTGGGAGTGGGCTTAGAACTATGGGGGTGGGCTTAGAACTGTGGAGCTGGGCTTAGAACTATGGGGGTGGGCTTAGAACTGTGGGGGTGGGCTTAAGATAAATGGCACTGAAACACATAACACATAGTATCACTATAGGTTGAACTCGATGGACTTGTGTCTTTTTCAACCTAACTATGTAACTATAGTGCCTTATGTTACCGTGCATTATCTGCCAGCCTTATAGTTAGCAGTTTTGCCATCATTTACAGTGTATTGAATGTGGACTAAGAGGGAACATGATCAAACCTTTTTTTAATCTCTGTAGGTAGCAATTGATAAAATAGTTGATTTGCTCCCTCGAAACAGCCTACATTATGTTTAAATGCTGCAGTACTATGACCTGGGTTTCCCACTGAAAAATTTACGTCTCAAAATGCGACTCGAATTGGAGAATGCAGGCGGTGAATGTGTCTATATATGCAACCAATCTTTTTGCTTCTGCCCCATGGTACAAGGTAACTTTCCTTTTAACCCATTCAGTATTCAATAGATCACTCCAACAGTAAACCAACACAGAAGTCGTGAAACATGTCCCTGTCATTACTTCCATATATAACACGAGAGCTATTACTTTTACATTTGCTTTATAGATATGTACAGACGCAGCCTGTATTTTTCTTGGATTAACTGCAAAATCCATTAGTCGTTTTCCAAGTTTATTCATCATCCTGACACGATTTCTATCTCGGCGTCCGCGCTCACACAAGTAATTTTCTTGTCCCCACTCTCTCTATAAAAAGCCGGAGCCCGGTGTGCTTTGCTACCACTTGTGAAATTCACTCAGATCTGGAGACATAACATGATTTTATTCTGATGGATAAAGCTGCAGGACCGCACCATTACTCATCAGACTCTGGGGTTAGGAGAAGCCGATCACAAAACACCAGGGTGAAATGTAACCTGCCGTGATGGGTCACTGGATAAATGGCGCTGGAGCTTGGAATGCATTAGGAAGTGACTGGCTTCTGGCGCCAATCTACGAGGCGCGTTTAAACCAGTGAGCCGTGAGCTAGGGCACAGCTGGTAAATGCAGAATTAAAGTCCCCTTTTTGTTCTGGATGTTGATCTTAGCTGAGAAAAGCTTATTTTCCAGCATATTTCTACGTTTTTGACATTGCAGCAGAAAATTTACTAATTTAGCAGAAAATTAGCATAGTCAATATTGTCATTATCTAAGTGAATCTGTTTAAAAACCATGTTGACATTTAAACATTTCTACCTATAAACCTTTCTGCTGTATATTTGTCATTTTTCAGGTTATGTTTTTCACACCTTTGTGCTCGTTCTCTTTGTGTAGTGGATCAAGCCACTACTACTTTGTCGCTGGTTTTGTGCATGCTTTATAAACACACCACTGGGCATAGGCCATACAGGTTACAACCCATTTGTACAATCTCTGTACAATTTTATTTAGATTTACCAAAGTAATATAAAAGAGAAGTGCAGGGAGAGTAAAATATATTCTCCCTGTAGCTTAGAGCTGTCGTAAGACACTGCAGCTGGCTCTATACCCAGAGCTGAGCGATCATGTGACTTCTGACTAGAGATGCACCGATACTGATACTAGTATCGGTATCGGTGGTGATGGCGAGTATTTGTACTCGCCCAAATGCTCTGACGTCTAGCCCGATACTTGAGCTTCCGGTATCAGGAAGCCGAGCAGCAAGTCATTACATCCTGCCCGACTTCTTGTGATGAGAGAGCAGGGAAACTGCTTCCCTGCTAATCGGGCAGCCGGATGGCGAGTCTTTACACGCTGCCTGGCTTCCTTAATGGGACTTCCGATATCGGTATTCTACATTGGTATTCGGTATCGGCAAGTACCGGAAAAAAACATTGGTGCCCGATACCGATAAAACCGGTATCGGTGCATCCCCACCTCTGACTATTACATTCACACTGCATATGGCCACTAGACGGAGCTGAGGGGGCAGGGGAAATTCCACCTGTGTGATGGATTGGCTTCCAGATCCCAAATCCACATTTAAATAACCTTAATAACCTTAATCATATTAACTGTTCTATAAAAGTATTCAATTATTGTGCTTACAATTAGCTTTGCATTCTTTGATTTTATGCTTCAAATTGCATTATCTATCTGGTCCCTGCTAGTGTTTCAAATTGCTCAGTACTGTACATCTGCAACACTATACAGTACTGTACTAATGCAGTACAGTACTGTATATAGTTCCTCGCTCAACAACCAATTCGTTTAACGACCTGGTCGTAGGAACGGAACTTGGTCGTTAAGGAAGGAATACATGTACACTGATAAATTTTGGAATGAACATTTGTACGAAAAATATCATCATACCATTCGATAATGCCATAAGACACTTTCTTTGATTCTTGAAATTTCGTTTGAGTTTCATTTTGATATAACATTCGATTTTGTAATCGATGGATTTTACCAAGCAAAATAACTGAATTTCTTGATTGAGAACATTTTTCCAACATGGTCCTCTAACTTTTTTCATCACTGCGGTTGAAATTGATCATTGATTTGACCTCATCAACAATCAGAAAGTCAATTGAACGTTCCGAAATTGATTTCGTTTGTACAAAATTTTAACTGTGTATACCATACTCTTTACGGAAGACTTTCCCCTCGCTGTTGGAGAATTGTGGGATTTAATTCCGTTCCACAAGAGTATTAGTGAGGTTTGACATTGATGCTGGACAATCAGACTTGGCTCGCTGTCGCTAATCTTATTCCCTCCTCGGGGTTTCCGTTAGAAAGAGGTCAGACTTCTGTGCAGGACAATCAAGTTTGTCCCCAAATCACTTCTGCACAGGCCTTGCTGTGTGCACAGAAGACTTCTCCTGCAGATAACAGAAAGGGTCTACATAAACAGGCCTGCCAAAATACCCTCCCAAACTCGAACCCTCCTCATATGTCACCAAAAGGACTACTCACCACAAATAGACAGATCTATACAGAACTATGGAGAACAGACGAACTGATGGTATTTGGGTCCAGAACCCCCATAAGACAATACATTCTTCTAACACTACACTGTCCTGAGTCAGCAAAACAGATAAAGTATGGGCCTATAATATTTAAATGTCCAGCAAGAGGCTCCCTCTACTTGGTAGTTTTTCTTTAGAAGATAGAAGTATCTCCAGTCATTCCCAGAGTAGTTGGTGCAGTTTATTTATTACAGCACCGATAATTTACACACTGCACATTCACATTAGTCCCTGCCCTCAAGGTGCTCACACTCTAAAGTCTCTATCTTACATACTCGGGCCTATTTAGACAAGAGACAATTCATTAATCTACCAGCATTTATTTGGAGGGCAGAAGGAAACCAATACAAGGAGAACATGCAATCTTTATGCAGATTTCATCCTGACGGGGATTTAAACCAGGAACCCTGAAAGCGCTACTACGTCAAACTCATAAAAACATCTGTGAGTGCTATCAATATGTAAATTATCTGCACAATCTAACCTTCATATCATTTCAGAAAATCTACAACCATTTTTTTTTTAAACAAATGTATTTTTATTGGTGTGAAGGGTATGTGCACAGACAGAGAGCTTGTGAAGTTTGCTTTACAGCCAAGGTGATAAATGCTTAGCACCTTAGCTCTTCTTGAACTGAACAAAATAGATTGAACTTTCTCCGAAAATTGAAATTCAACCACGGCAATTGGAAAGTCTACTCAGCTGGTCTTATTCGTCATATATGCTGTATATTGGCGAAGCCTTTTCTGGATATGTGTGACTGTCCTGTGTCCTGAAGTTCAGGAAAAGCACTGTAGGATCATGAGAGTCAGAGGGGTCATGATCACGTGGGATGATGCTTGCGGGTATCATCATTTAAATATTTGACCCAAGTCACCATGTAACAAGAGAAGTGCATATCTGTAAACAATAAGTCAAGGCAGCAGGACTTGCTGTATTTTAAATACAGCAACTCCAGTTGCCTTGACTAATTTTTCACAGATATACCATGACCTGGATGAATGAGAACCTTCACAGACATACAATAGAAGTGCACATTACAGTAGACTGAACACATATTGCCTGGGTAAACTGATTATTCTACAACTGGCAATACTAAAGAAGTGGAATAACTTTTTTTATAATTATTTTTGAGACATTACACTATGACTTAAAGTCAGTGTTTTTAACTACTTATGAGACCGTGCCATCTCCTGTCAGTGTCTTGGAGTCCTGTGTCCCTTCTTTATAGAAGGATGATCATGAAACAGCATGGCCTCTACCTGACGACTGAACCCTGACTACTCTTCCAGATAAATCCCCATCATTTTCTTACTCTTTGTTATGTCTGGGACCATGAACGAAATAGCTAATTCCCTGCACTATCTCTGCCTCCAGGCTATGTATCTGTGGTCACCATAACACTCTACATGGGACATTGGATAAAAGAAACCCATAGGACAGGTAGGGGGTATATGGTCAAAGCAATACATGATAGTGTTTTTTTTTTAGTAGTCCATTATTTACCGTGAAATTGATCAATGTATATGTTTAGGCTGATTGATTTTAGTTTATTTGATGTGCTGGGTCCCCACTGTGTACATTTTTGACAGGCCCACATACTGCGCTTACATCCACGGACTTACTGGTATAGGATGGTCCTCATGACACAGGGGGTAAGTGATATATGCAGGCAGCCCAGTGGCTTAGTAGTTTCCATTTCTGATTTTCAGCACTAGGGGCTTTGGTTCTAACCCTTAACAGGGAACTATCTGCATGGACGTGATACTGGGTTTGTTTCACTCCTGGAGATATCAAGCTCTTGTAGATAGCCCTTTTTGGGAGGTTCGTCAACCCCGCCTGTAACCGAAGCTTACGGTAAAACAAAAAGGATGCAAACTGTCTTGCAGATGAAGGCAGTTCAAGGGTTAATCATCGGCTGGGACAAACCACAATGTCAAATTTTTAAAGAAAAATCTATTTATTTCTAATCAAAAACATACATAGAACATTGCTGAACACACGGCTGACAGTTTACTGTCAAATGGTTAAAAACAATGTCTAGTCAAACTGACTTTGATCGGTGGTGGAATGGATAAATGTGCCCTTGGTTGGCTGTACATGTATCTCTTATAAGGTCTGTAGGTTATTTGGAGTTTTGATACTTGAATGTATCTATCTATTTCTATTTAGTAACGATAACTTAGATATGTCCACATATTCTTAAACTGACTACAGTTTAGTCGACCCCTTTGTTCTTTGTTAATCCTGTGTGTTGCAATTCTTTGAAAACCGTACCACAGAGTTGTCTAAGATCGACAGTGAGTTGATCTGTGATGGTTTTTTGGCAACTTTCGTATTTCTATTTGGGGATGCTTTCAATTTAAACTGGAAAGCTGTTGGAGAACATTTAAACGACATAAAGAAAAAATAGAAAGACAGCCCATTGGCTATGCATTTTGCGGAAACCCATAACAGCCAAACAAAAGGTCTGAAGGTAAAAGCCATATATGCACTCAAATTACCCCAAAGGAGGGGAAATTTTGACACAATACTACTGCAAAAAGAAAAAATGTGGGTGTACAGAATGAACACCTTGATACCGATGGGCCTGAATAACGAATTCAATTTGAACATGTTCTTGTGAACTAAATCTCTCTCAGACGATATGTTCCCTCCGATACCATCATGAAATTAAAAACCACAGAGATATAAGTAATGCTAATACTTTCTGTTTCCCACCTTTTTACTTATTATTATATTGGACTTTGTCCTTCTTCTGTTAATTGCTTTTTTTTAAACCAACTGCTTCTCTTGGTTGCTAAGGGGTTATCCCGATGCAACAAGGAAACCAAACATAACGATGCCAGCAGACAAGATTAATTAACGATCAACAGGTGAGAATTACATATATAAGTGCCTCTCACCTGTAGAGCAGAACGTCCTGACGAAGCCCCAAGAGGAGGGGCGAAACGCGTACACGCCGCTTTCAAAGATTAGCTGGATAACCCAGAGATTGCCGGCTGTACAGCTCTAATATCTGGATTTAAAGTAACGAGAGGATTGAGCCAAAAGAACCAGTGCTTGCCTGGATCACCAACACCTGGATACCACACCAACTAAGGGGAAACCAAAAGGACACACAGTGATTAAAAAGCCACAAATAGCTCCACGCGGAGGAAACCCGTGAATGGGAAATCGAGAGGTCATGTGAGTAGACCTGCTGTTCGGCTTCAATACGAACTAGCAAAAAGCTTAAACTACAATCACAGTTACATATGAATGATCCCCCGATATAAAATGGTTGAAAAACTTCCAGAGCACCAATGATCATCAAAAACAAAGCACATCAAAACATGCACCAATCCCACTAACCATGAAGACACAATTCCAACAGCTTTCCAGTTTAAATTGAAAGCATCCCCAAATAGAAATACGAAAGTTGCCAAAAAACCATCACAGATCAACTCACTGTCGATCTTAGACAACTCTGTAGTACGGTTTTCAAAGAATTGCAACACACAGGATTAACAAAGAACAAAGGGGTCGACTAAACTGTAGTCAGTTTAAGAATATGTGGACATATCTAAGTTATCGTTACTACATAGAAATAGATACATTCAAGTATCAAAACTCCAAATAACCTACAGACTTTATAAGAGATACATGTACAGCCAACCAAGGGCACATTTATCCATTCCACCACCGATCAAAGTCAGTTTGACTAGACATCGTTTTTAACCATTTGACAGTAAACTGTCAGCCGTGTGTTCAGCAATGTTCTATGTATGTTTTTGATTAGAAATAAATAGATTTTTCTTTAAAAATTTGACATTGTGGTTTGTCCCAGCCGATGATTAACCCTTGAACTGCCTTCATCTGCAAGACAGTTCGCATCCTTTTTGTTTTAACTATCTGCATGGAGTTTGCATGTGCTCCATGTGCTTGCTTGGATTTCCTATCACACTCCAAAGCTGTGCTGGTAGTTTAATTGGCTCAACTGAGCGTGCCCAGGATGGCTGCTGTGCCTTGAACTCCTAGGTTTAAAAGTGCTATAGAAGTTAATAAATATGTTGCACTGTAATCTGGATGGTGCAACTGCTGTTCATCCTTCCAAATCTTTTACATGCTACATCACATCACATGTGAAAGACTTATGGAAAAGGTTATAATGGGGCTCTTGCAACATAATGCTAATTCTCTTACCTTGGCTCTGTGTAGAAACACTCAGACCTTGTAATATTTGACACCATACCTTCTGTGTATATATACTGCCTCTTCCCCCCTCTCATTCATCCTACGTCCTGCCCTCTTGAGCCTCCCAAGAACAGAAATGCACAATATTACAGCTTATCAGTTTTTAGATGTAGTAGCTGCAGTCGTGTTTTTTTTTGCGGCTCTTTTTTTAGCCTAAATTTATCCAGTGATCCTGCCATCCTTCCTGTATCACTTCACTGTATCTATGGAGTAACAGCATTGTCACCCTGGGTTAGGAAGTGTATTAGGACTACAGAATGCCTCCCCCTCTCCTCATCTCCACGTCATATAGGAGGAAGTATTTTGTAGCCCACAGAGATTGCTATGAACAATGTAACTGATAAGAATGCAGCCCAGGAAGCTATCAGTTCACTTGGTTTCTGGTGGGGGTCAATCAGCACTTAACAAATAGATATTATTATTATTATTATTATACAGGATTTACATAGCGCCAACAGTTTGCGTAGGGCTTTACAATATAACAAAATGCTTTCAATTACGGTATATATTTAGCAGACCAAATGGGAGAATGTTATTGTTAGGGTTTACATACACTTTAAGGGTCTCTGACACCTGGAGTGTGAAGAGCGGAAACACTAGCTGCCAACAACTTCCCAAACCAAAGTCCTCTTTTTGGCTTTCATTTTTCACTCATGAGGACCGCCAAAACAAAGCTGTAATATCCCACAGCCTGCATAATTGGCAGCAGCCAGCAGGGCTCTTCAGGGGGATGGGGGGGATCATGGGATCCATGGAATTATAAGGCTAGATTCAGGATGGTCTGAGAGTATGAGATTACAATGTGTTACAATGTTGTTATGTAGCATAATGTCTGCTGGGGATTACATTAACCTGCTAATTACTGCAGATCATGCACAGTTTGTAGTCTCAGAAGCCTATATGACAGAGTGACAACACAAGTGCACTATTGGGAGACAGAGACAGAGCATTGTTACCCTATGACAGGAAGTGCTTAGACAAGGATCTTCATGGCTAGATCAGCAGGTATATTTTAATGAAAACTGGAAAAATGAAAACAATGTTTGAAATGACATTAACATGTTAAAGCTTATAGAAGATTGTATTGTCTGAGCATTGAAGAGCTTCAATAACACATTGATGAATACAGAACTGAATTAACCATTTCTCTAAATACTAATTCTTGTCCCCCCATCCTCCGAGTCCATGAGAACCTAATAATTTGGTGCTTGCTCAAGGTACTGGTGACAGGGTGTTGGGATATGGTTTGTTAGGCCTTAGGAGTCCCTAAGGACGCATATGCATAAACACCCTCTGTTACCCAAGTTCCTACACCATTGCATACAGTATGCTGAACAAAAAAATCTTTGCAGGCATGGAGGTCTGAAGTGTGTTTTTATGCAAAGTCTCGACCACACAAATGTGTCAGAGAGCAAATTTGGAAGCTGTCAGACTTAAAAGAGAAATATAGCCCAACCTTTTTTGCCATAGTTCTCTCCAGGGTCACAGGAGGACATTTACAAATGGGCGTGGGAGACTATACTAATCAGTTAGGAATGTCTGCATCACTCTGGTCAACCATTAGGAGGTTTGTTACCAGTTGTGCATACTGGGAGAGGTTATAAATATTCTGGAGTGCCCTTGGGAAGTCAGTCTTTTCCCTGGGTTGCTGCCTAGGAATGGGGGGAGGGGGAATGTTGTGGATTGTCTGATCCTCCTAGGCCTGCTGCCTAGGGAGGGTGACTATGGGGTCTATTCACGAAGCTGCCGAGGGCAGCCGAGTGAATGACCGATCTGAAGTGAAGTGAGCCAAACACTGTTCGGCTATTCACTTCAGGCTGGTACGGCTAATTTCAGCCGTACATCGGCTTGCTTCGGCCGACCCAAAGTGCAGAAGGAGTTCGACTCAGCCGATCCAACATCTGGATCGGCTGAGCCGAACCTCCGGCAGGCTACTCACTGCTGTTCGGGCTATTCTTAAAGATCCCGAACAGCAGTGAGTGAATAGCCGAATGCCGCAGTGACAGCTAGCTCCGCCCAATAGTTTCCTATTGTCCGACGGCTCTGCTGCTGTAAAAAAAAAACGGAAAAAAAAAAGTCTCCCGGGCGCTCTGGGAGCTTCCCGCTCCCGGCCGCCCAGAAGAGAAGCACTGATAACTGAGGCCTGGGATTGGGCCTAGTGAGTGAAGATTGGGGATGAAGATGGCATGGAGCAATTTCAGCATTCATAAGGTCCTTTACTGAAATATAGTGATTGCCCCTTAATATATGCTCTCATTTTGAAGTCTGCAACATCTTGGATGTCCTGTGCCCTAACCCTCTCCCCAAAGTTGTTCAATAAAGTACAATAAGCATTAAATCAACAGCATGTAAGGCAGTAAGTGCTTTTGGGACAGCAATGGAACTGTGAACCCTAGACAGGCTAGGAAGGCCCAATTTATCTAGCGGCTCCTTTGGGGGTCAGTGCTACATTAAGTATAAATCTATCTTTTTTTTTTTTAGAGATATAATTTACACCTAATAGCAATAGGTGATTTGTAAAGAAGGAGGGAGCCTGGGCAATTTGAGCAGACCTTGCATTGTATTTTAACAGGCCCTGGGTGAAAAGACATCACAGAGAAATGATAGCAGCCATATCCCATTTTTAGGTAACTGCATATCAGCATCCCTGGTTATAAAGCAGAGACACTCATTATGTTTATTGGGGAAAAAAATGCTTTGGCTTATTTTCCCTTAGCTGGCCAGAAATTGGTTGCTGAGCTTGCTGTGTAAAGCAGATTTCTTTACATTTTAGTTACTAAATAGACAAACTTTATTTTTTCTTTCACATAGTCTGTTAGTGCCAGTGCATAAATGGCAGTTCCTGATGCTTGTTTGCTTGCATTGGGCACTGAAAGCTTTTTTTAATAGTCCGTGCACTTAGACATTAAGACTTCCTATTACATTACTTGTACATTATTGACCTGCACATAATACACATTTATTGCCCGTATATTGTAATGATTGCCATTAACTGCCCACATATTGTCTTGATTGTCCATTTGTTACCTGAGTATTGGAATTATTCCCCTTCTGTTGCCCATCTATTGTCATGACCACCCATTTGTTGCCTGTGTATTGTGATAATTACCAGTCCATTGCCTATGTATTATCGCAATTGCTCTTTTGTTACCCATGTATAATCACAATTGTCTGTTTGTTACCTGTGTTTTCTTACAATTGCCAGTTTGTTGCCCGCATGATGTAACAATTGTCCGTATGATGCACACATATTATAACAATTGCCAGTTTGTCGCTTGCATATTGCATTGACCTATTTGTTGCGTGCCTATTGCCATGATTGCCTTTTCCTTGCCCTTGTATTGTTACAATTGCCCATATATTGCCCATGTTGTGTCATGTATGCATGTTGTCAGTCCATAAATTGACAATGTTGACTGTGACAGTGTCTTGTCAAAGAGCTCGCCTTTCCCAAGAGCTCAGCTTACCTTCACTCCTTTGCTCCTCCTTTTTCTATTGCATCGGACAACACTTTTCCAGCTTTTCTATGTGACCTTTTGCCCCCTGTCATAATGTTATGGCCTACTAGCCACAAGCTTGAAGAAGTGAGGTCAACACTCCCCAGAGTGAATTTTAGTGATGGAAGAACTGGCGAGGAAGCACAGGAAAGTGAGTATAAAGGGGGTAGTGTGTATGGAAAATGTGACAGAGTCTTATTAAAGTTGATTTGTGTTGGATAGATCAGGGGAAGGTTAAAGCCTCTGACTGGTTTTCATTACTGTCTGTTTCCCTGTCGGGGAGATTTGCCCTCCAGTCTTTCCAATAGGTACATAGATAAAAACACAGATTCTATTGCTGTCCATACCTTCCTCTATAGTGACAACCTCTCCCAATATTTCTTGTGTGCCATAGGGAAAGAAAGTGAGAGAAATGTTCACCGATGGGGTACAGGCAGAAACATAGGGGGTTATTCACAAAGCTGCCGAAGGCAGCCGAGTGAATAACCGAGCCTTAGTGAAGTGAGCCAAACAACGTTCAGCTATTCTCTACGGCTCAGAATGGCTGATTTCAGCCGTACATCAGCTGAAATCATCTGTACATCGGCTACCTTCAACTGCACTTCGGTCAGCCAAACATGCTCTGCATGCCGAAGTGCAGAAGGACTTTGACTTAGACGATCCAACATCTGGATCGGCTGAGCCAAAGCTCCAGCAGCTCACAAGCTGCTGTTCGCCGAACGGCAGCGATTGAATAGCCGAATGCTGCCGAGCGGCATTTAGCTCAGCTATTCTGCTCGGTACCTCCGTGGTACCGAGCAGAATAGAAAATAGCAGGAAAAAAAAAAAGGTTATATAAAAAGATAAAGATTTTTTAAATTAGAAAAAAAATGTATATACAATTGGGCGGAGCTAGCAGTGACAGCTAGCTCCGCCCAACTGTTTCCTATTGGCCGGCTTGTGCTAGTGTCTTCTAGCAGGTCCCGGCCAATGAATAACAACTGGGCGGAACCGGCCGTGAGCTCACGGCCGTCTCCGCCCAGTTGTTATTGTTTAATGACAGATCAGCGTCCCCAGGTCATTTGGGGTCGCTGATCTGTCATTACAACTGGGCGGAGACAGACGTGACATCACCGCAACCAAAGCTACCCGAAGGATCAGCCGAAGTTTCGGCTGATCCTTCGGCTAGCTTTGTGAATAGACCCCAATAAACTTGAGATAAATCTTGCCTCCTCCACATTCTACCTAAAAGAGAAAAATGGCTGGAGGTAGGCTTTGAACTCTCTTTAAAACTATTTTTATTTTAGAATGGGTGCAATACAACCAAGCTACCATAAATAGGAAATAGGAACGACTATGGTGCATAATGCAAGCTTGTAATAAATGGCAAACATTGAAAAAATAAATAGGAAACACAAACAGTAAGAAAAGAGCAAAGAACTGTAGACATATTGCTTGAAACACACATGGCAGGAGACAGAAGATAACAGCAATTTATTGACAGCCCGGTTTAATGTCAAGCCCCCCTCCTCTAATCTTTTCCTTATTCTCCTCACCATATGACTACGACGAGACCCATAAAAACCTATTTCACAGATGTATAGTATAATTACACAGCACTGAGCATCTGAGGTCACCCTGCCCTGCAGGGATTGGTGACCCAGGAACATAATTGCAATAACAGACAGCACATGGCTGCAGGCGCTGATAAGTCCAGTGCAGGTCTTGTGCTGTCCCTGAGATTGGAGAATACAAGTATTTATCTTGACTATGGAACATTATACCCATACAAGATTTTCCGGATTCCATTATGGCACATCAGATTTTGCCCCAAGTGTGCTATGGGTAGAGAAAACTGAGGACGTTCGTGGCATGAGGCCTGAATATTTAATGTTAATCCCTTTTGAAAAAAAAATAAATAATTATAAAATAAAAAATCAGGACTATAGAAAAAATCATTTATGTTTCATATACACGTGGGCTTTAAAAGGAAAGTTTATCTGCACTCATTGTAAATGCTTCGGGTCTGCTTCGGATTTGCCCTGAAGGCCATTTATGAGTATTTGTTGAAGCTGTTATATTAACTGATAGAAAAAAGGTCAGCCAGGCACTGATTTAAAAGAAGAGAAGCAGGCATTGTGTGCTACTGAATGCTAATATCCAAAGCTTGACTTCATGGCTATGTGTACTGAGCCAATGACCCTCACTGTATTTCACAAATACCGGTTGTAATAGGTAAGTACAGGGCATACCTACCAACTTTCTGAGATGTGAAGGCTGGACACCTTTTAGTACCGGGTACATCCCAGATACGATCCTCTGAAGGATACAACCCAGATGGATCACAAAGAATTAAAGCATATTTAAACCTACAGTATATGACACCAAAATGTCATATAGTGCAGCTTAGCAGTCCTTAGATGTGGTGGCTGCATTCGTTTTCTTTTTTTCGGGCGCTGCAACTGCATAAAAATAACAGCTGGTTCTGCCAGAAAATCTATGGCCATGTAACTTTCTGTATGCTGAACTGAAATTTCAAACAATGTTATTGGCACCTTATCAGCTCTCTACTGTAGACTATAAAACACCTTACCAATATTTATAGGTGATGAGGAGGGGAATGAGTTTTGTAGTCTAAAGTCTGTAGTCAAGAGAGCAGGCTAAGGTGATTTGCCATATTTTGTTGAATTTGTTTTTTATAAACAGTTTTTTTGATGGGATACCGAATTACGCATATGTTAATGTCCTCTTTAAAAAATCACTATGTTTTACTCTACCTTTATGTAATCTGTGTGCTTATATTGTTTTACTTTGTGGTGATCAGTACCTATAGGATACTATGGATAAGATATAGCCAGGAGATGTCATTTGGCGATATAATATTCTAACATAGTGCTACCCCTCACAACGATTTTATTTTGCTTTGCTCGCCAAAAGAATGGTGTATCTTTTTTAAGGCATCATTCAGGGTCAACATCTGCTCCTTGGACTGAAATGTTGGCTCATAGATGACAAAATCATCAATTCTGGTACGTGTACATTTGTTGGCTGTGTTCATAAACTTCTGGCACAGATCAGCCCCTGCTACAGGCACTCATCCTGTGACTTGCTACAAAGTTACAATGATGCAGTCTGGTCATTCTGGAGGAGACTGCGGAAATGCTTCTTTCTGCATGCAGCAGAGTAATCGCTAACCTAAGCAATGTCACTTCTTTGGAGCTCAAGGACATTTTCTTTTAATGATAAAAGTAAGGTAAGAGATCAAAGAAAGCACAGATACATAATTAAGACAATGAAAAATTAGATGTTAGGTTCTAAATTTAATTTACAGCAACTAAATACCACATCGGGCCTTCTCACAACATATTCCTCTTGATGGGGATTCCAGAAGCAAGATGGTGTGAAGGTGTCTCTCCTGGGTCTCCTGTGATATCACTGAGTGTAACCCCACATTCGCCAGATGTCATATTATAAATACAGTGAACAAAATCGATGACTGTCAGCTAAATGTACTGGGTGACTTTTACAAATATCCCCTTTTATGAGTATGCCTCTATCCTATGTCCTGTACATATACATTTTATTTACTGTAGATGATATACTTTGCAGCTGCAGGCCTGCGGGGACGGTGTAATGAAAATACAGGCAATGGTTCACCTGTATCAGATTTTATATCACTTCAAGGACAAGACTGCGAGACCCTGATATACCAGTTAATAATTGCTTTAAACAAACAGGATAAAACATACTAGCCAAGGGCCATCTCAGTCTGTTGTGTTCACACATTATGCAGAAGCACATAAAGCTTCATTAGATCACTGTTCTTTTCTCAATTAACTATATCAAATTCCAACAGCAAGGAGATATCTATTTTAGGAAATGTCTCTGACTGATGGAATTGGGTTAAGATTGGGATGGAATAGTTTGGCTGACAATCTTGATAACAACAATCATATATTAATACATAGAATATAATGTATGCTACATGTACAATATACATGGGCTTTAAAAGTATAAATGTTTATCTGTGCTAATTGTAAATGCTTTAGTCTTGCTTTGGATTTGCTCTGTAGGCCATTTATAAGAAATCATTGAAGCTATTATATAAACTGATACAAAAAAGGACAGCCAGACACATATTCAAAAGACAGCAAAGCAGGCATTTTCTGCTACTGAATACTGATGTTCAAAGCTTGACCTTATGTCTATGTGTATATGGCCAAAATCCTGAAATGTATGTTTCAAATACTGTGTTGTAATAGGTTTGTACAGTACGGAAGAGCCCTGGGGCCATGCTAAAAAAAATAATTAAACAGGATTCTGAGATTAAAAGTCAGAATTCTGAGATTAAAAGTCAGAATTCTGAGATTGAAAGTCAGGATTCTGAGATTGAAAGTCAGAATTCTGAGATTAAAAGTCAGCATTCTGAGATTAAAAATCAGAATTCTGAGATAAACAAGCGCCGATGCTGAGGTCGGTAAATTCGATTACGTCTGCATTCTCGACAGAACACCGGTATCTGCGTTTAGTATCGGGCATTTTCACGAGTATGAGTACTTATGGAAATGCCAAGTATTGGCACCGACTGGTGCATACCTACTTAAGTACAGCAACATACCTCCCAACTTGTCAAGATAGGAAGGAGGGACACCTTTTAGGTCAGTATGTAGGCAAATGACACTGTGACATTTACGCGCTCTCAGCCTTACCCTGCACTCATGGGGTCTCATCCAGCTCATAGGACAACAATTTGAGAGTGACCCTCACATGGGCAGGCCAACTGTGCTGTTAAGCCTTACACACGCCATCATGTGCTTCACCAAAACAAACCTTACCATTCACAGCATCCAGTATTGCGATTCTGACCTTAAAAAAGGGTCAGCATCATTTGCCACACCCATACAGGAATGTAACAGAGTTTACACTACGGTAGCTTCTACAGAGAAAGAGTTGTTCATTGCTAGTTAGAGCATTCGGAGATTTAGCATAACAATATTTATTGTTTTAACAGAAAAGAAAAACAGTGCAATAAATATTCACAGAAAACATATTATGAAGCAGACATAGGCAAAGGTAATTTAAATGAGTTTAAAAGTGAAATAAATACTTCAGTGGTGTCCACCTGGTCTTGGTACAGTTTAGAGCAGTGGTTCTCAACTCATGGGTCGCGACCCAAAAGTGGGTCGCGACACCTTCTGCAGTGGGTCGCGGCGTCCTTCCTACAAAGAGCGGCCCATGTTCAGGAGGGAGACATAGAGGGGTGATTTGTGCGAGCCAGCCTGTGGGAACTACATATTGAAAACTGTTCCCTCTCATACACCCCCCTGTGCGTGAACTGACCCGGGGAAATCGGGGACTATTTCCTCACTTTCGGGCGGCGGAATAATATGGAGAGGCGGAATAATATCGAGAGGAGAATGAGCTGGTCCCGCCTCTTAGGGCAGTGTATCACTTGAAGATTAGGTCCAGTCTGATGTTACAGAAGTCACTGGTCTTCTTAATGTGATTCTATGTAATCTTTATTAGTTCTTATAGTAAAAGGAGATCTCACAGCTGCTAGTGCAGCCATATTTTCTTGTCCCTGGAGAGAGTGTTGCAGCACTGTTATAGGTGCGTAAATATTTGATTATGCCCAGCGGGCACACCCTTAATTGCAAATATCCTAGGTACATCAATATTTCCATACGGCAAGGTTTTACAATCCAAAAACTGGCATAATATTCATCAGACTGGAATTGCAAATTGTTTAACACTAAATATGACAGGTCTATGATAGGTCTTTCTCCTAGAAGGTCTAACGTGTTTTTATTAGCCTTCTGGACCTTGTAATATAGGCATGAGGATGGTAGTGTGTTCAACACATTTCCCCCATTCTCTTCACACAGATTGGGGTTTGTCAGAGCTCACTGCCATTTCAGAAACACCTCCTAAGATGCCTGCCTACAGCAGATGGAAGACCAGCCTAAGCAAAGTCACTCGTCCTGTCACTGGACCTCAAGGATAGTGTAATTAGCATAATTAAAAATTAGATGTATTTTTCTAAAATTAACATGCAGTAACTAAATACCCCACCGGGTCTCCTTACAAAATATCCCTCTTCTTCTTTTTTAAAACATTCAGGTAAAAATTATGGAGATTCCTGGAGAATGATGTTGGGAAGGTATCTCTCCTCGGTCTTCTGTGATATCACTAAGGCCCGGTTCACACCTGGGCGTTTTGTAGCGCGTTCCTACGCTCTGCAAAACGCTCAAACACCGAAATCCCATTATTTCCTATGCTACAAAACACGCTACAAAACGTCCTATGCCCAAAGAAGTACAAGAGCTTCTTTGGGGCATTTTTGTCGCGCGTTTCCATTGGGATACAGCCAAGTAGCCCTCGGAAACGCGTGTTTGCCGCGCGTTTTTTTACCGTGAATCGCTGTAAAAACGCGCGTCACGAAACGCGCGACAAACGCGCATATTCGATACGCCTAGGTGTGAACCCAGCCTTAAGTGTAACCCCACATTTGCCAGATGTCATATTATAAATACAGTGAATAAGACTGAAGATTTTGTGGCCAATGATTATTACACATATTTTGTGTGAAGGTGTCAGTCAACTAAATGTGCTGGTCGACTTTTGTAAATATCCCTTTTTATAAGTATGCTTCTATCCTGTGTCCTGTACATATACATTTAATTTACTGTAGATGATATACTTTGCAGCTGCAGGGGCCTGCAGAGACGATGTAATAAAAATACAGGCAATGGTTCGCCTGTATCCAATTCTATATCACTTCAAGGACAAGACTGCGAGACCCTGATATACTGGTTAATAATTGCTTTAAATAAACAGGATAAGACATAAGAGTTGAGGGCCATCTCAGTTTGTTGTCTTCACACCTGCTTGACTGGTCCAGATTGTGTGAGCTAGTTTAAGCACACAGTATGCAGAAGCACATACAGTTTAATTATATCACTATATCACTGCTCTTTTCTTCATTAAATATCACATTTAATGAGCATTTGTGCCTATGTTAGATCTCAAGAAATGCCTTCAACTGATGGTAAGATTGGAATGGATTTTTTTGGCTGATCGTCTGTTCCATCTGGAAAAAGGCATCACCAGAGATGTGTGCTGTGTACATAAACATGTACATTTCCATGGGCGAGCCCACACGTCTTCCTGAAAATCTGTGGAAAGTTTCTGTAACAGTCAGGTTGGTATTAAGGAGCAACCCTAGGCAGCATGTAAAATAAATAAGACATTTTTTTTCCTGGCAACTTTACAGCTGTGCTAAAGTCAGAATGTCCTCTCAATTCAGCCTAGCTATGGTTTCATGGGGTCCCAGTGCTGCTCCATGTTATATACTTCTTACAGGGATTCTAGGTGGGATTTCGGTTTAGGAAGCAATGCCAAGCCTCTTGATGACAGTGGAGGGGGCTGGGCAGAAAAATGGTGTTTCCAGAATACAAGGATTCCAGCACATAGCCCATCTGTGGTTAGGTAGCCTGCCAAAAAAAGATGCCTGGATGAATAAAAGGGGTCCTAGGTAGGCTGGCTTTGATCACTCTGTGCAGTTAACAGGCTGATCACCATTTCTAACTGGAGTGTGCCTTTAAATGTTACGCCACTGTCTTAGACATATTGTGAGCTTTAGGCAGAAATGTCATTCTGACTTTCCAACCCATCTAAATATATTTCAAAAAGCAACCACAACCCAGGATTGATTCCCAGGTAGCAGCTCAAGCAACAGTCAATAACAGGAGAAATATATAATAATATAACTTTCAAGCAGATATAGCAATACATCAAGTACTGGAGCACAGCCCAGCCAAAGGTGTAATGTAACATAAAACTAACTGGGCTGCCCTCCAGTATGTAATGTATTTTTATAACACCATGAAAATGTACCTAAATAAATACAATTTCTGCTTTTACAATTTAGTGCTTTAGTAGATTTCTGCTTACTAAAGGCTGTGCTTGCCAGTTTGTTCTACAACAAAATATTGCTTGTGCTGCCAGAAGTAGTGTGTCCAAATGTCCCATGATTTTAGTAGTTAGTGAAGTACCGTTAACATTGGTGGTCAGTATAGAGGTTCTTCCTTTACATTAGGGGTCATTATAGGAGTCCCACTTTACCTTCATATTCAGTGTAGAAGTCCTGCCTTACATTACCCCAATGTAAGGGGGTAAGTCTCCCCTTACCCCCTTACAGGATAAGGTGTGCAATAGAAGTCTCCTAGGTAGTAGAAGTCTCCTAGGTAGTACTGTACATTGGTGATCACTGTAGAACCTCCCCCTTACATTTTACACCTAGGCGTATTGCATATGCGCGTCTGTCGCGCATTTTTTACCGCGATTCGCGGTAAAAAAGTTGCGCGACAAACGCGCGTTTCCGAAGGCTAATTGGCTGTATCCCAATGGAAACGCGCAACAAAACGGCCCAAAGTAGTACATGTACCTTTTCAGGCGTGGGCCGTTTTTTAGCGCGTTAGGGACGGGCGGAAATACGCCAAGGTGGGAACGAGACCATTGAATACAATGGGATTTATATTTTTGAGCGTTTTGTAGAGCGTTCGTCGAGCGTAGAACGCGCTACAAAACGTTCAGGTGTGAACGAGGGCTTAAGGTGGCCATACACTTTACAACCATCGCAAGACCTTAGTCTTGCGATGGTTGTAAAGTACTTAAAAAACCGTACGATCTGCCCAGGGGAGCGGGCTTCCGATGACCGCAATGCTGAACAGGCAGTGTGCGCCTGCGCACACTGGCCCATTCGGCATTTGTCTCCCGAGCACCGTTCTAACCAGCCGAAAATCGTACGATTTTCAGCTGGTTTTCTAGCGTGCTCCTTAGACAAAAGACGTGCGACCGTACAGTAGAAACGGTCGCACATGTTCGTTCACACTGCTCGATTCTCGTACGATCACGGGATTTCACGCGATTCTCGTACGAGAATCGAGCAGTGTATGGGCACCTTTACATTTATATTTCTTACATTGGTGATTAGTAGAGAAGTGATCTTGCCTTTGTTGACATTGGTGCAGTGCCTCTTTCTTGTTTTTTGATGGTCAGCTGTGCTGTGCTCCCTACATTGAAGATCAGTGAAGAAGAGACCCCCCTCACATTGATGGTCAATGGTAAAGTGTCTTTGTATATAGGTCTTCAGCATTGTTCCCCCTTACATTGGTGGTCAGTGTGGTACAGGGCTAGAGAAATCCCAGGAGCAAGGTAGCTAATGCACCTTAAAAAATACAGTTGGCGTCTAACTTTTGAGTTTTCCTCTAGTTGTGTAGTAGTGTATTAGTAGTGTAGTGCACTCTTACTTTGATGGTCAATGTTGAAGCACCACCTTACAGTGGTAGTCAGTGAAGTACACAATTACATTGGTAGTCAGTGAAGTACCCCTTTGGTCATTGAAGTCAGTACTCAGTGAAGTACCCCCTTTGGTTGTCAGTGGAAGCTGAGAGAGGTGAAGCTTCACTACTTTTGCAGGTATTCTGCGGCAAAAAATATCTCTGCCCAAAACTTTGTGCAAGATGGCTTGACCTGAGCTACCCAACAAGAGACATGGGTGCCAGGGTCTATTAATGCAGGCCTCAAAATTTCCACTAGCCCCCTCGCGATTGGTGAGTGAAAATTGTGAAATCTCATGGAGGAGCGCCGCCGGCGGGACCAGAGATGGGACACTACCGCCGCGGCAATTGCTCGCTTCTGTTCTCTCTTCTCATCGGCCACTGTAGCTACAGAGCGGCTGATGAGAAGAGAGAACACAAGGGAACGATCGCCGCGGTGACATGCGTCTCACTGACCCTGCGCTGAGCGTCACTCTGACCTCTGCCCTGTGTGTTACATTACTGACCTTTGCGCTGTGCGTTACATTACTGACCTGGCGGAGTTAAGTCCGGGGCAGGGGAGGGGTTAGGTGGGGCAACTGGTGGCGAGTAACTTTTAAGGCCTGGCTAGTAGCTCAGGACTTTAAATTTTGAGCCCTGTATTAATGTGTGTGTTACATTAAAAAGCCCATGCATGTAATGAACAACTACGGCTGTCCCATGTGTCTATATAATTACAAACTCTGCTTACAAACAAGATTTTTTAAACCACTAACAAACATGTAAAGGACTATAATCCAAACCGTTCAGCGCTTTGGTAGAGATTTCTCACTCTTCAAAGGACTCAAAAGACCAAATTCCAGATAATATCACCAGAGGGGCTGCTGTTCAAAATTTTGTATGGGGCCCCTCTCTATAGTGGGCTCTGCAGGGCTGAGATCTCTTACCTGTCAGCGCTGTCTGCCTCTGTGGTCGCCGGGCCCCGACTCCTATTCCGTCCCCAGGCCCCGCCTCCGCTGCTTTCGACGTGCCTCCTCTTACATCACTGGCCCCACCTGCTCTTAGGTCGCTGGCCAGTGATGTAAGAGGAGGCGGGGTTGCTCTTAGACGGGCTCCCCCTCCTCCTTCTTTCTGAACACCGCTCTCATCTGCCGCAGCGGCTGGCTGTCACTGACACAGCTCCGCAGCAGCTTTGAGGGGAAATGCGCCGCGGCCGCTGCTGAGCTATGGCTATGGTTACGCCACTGGTAATACCTTTTTACCTCTGAAAAGAAAACAAGAACAGCGCCCTCTCTTCGTGTAATACCGCTTTTTATTAAAAAAAATTATATAAAAGCAAATTTTATATTCACAAGAGTCCATGTGTATAACAGCTTGTAAGTACATGCATGTAATAAAAGTCATATGCCACTAAGCTGGACATCAGAACATCATCAAAGGCAATGGATAGGTAAGGGTTAACGCGTTTCAATGGTTAAACCATGTTCGTCAGAACCAAAACCATGTCTCTTTTTTGCATGTAAAGGACTATGTACATCATAATGATCTTTCACATATAGTACGTTTCTAAAGAAAACATAAAATACAATACATTCCTTCTAAAATGATATAGCTTTCCTAAAAATTTAGGTTTTCCAATTGCTCAGCAAGCCCTTTCACATTACTTGCGGAAAAACCTCACTTAGTTTTCCCCTTCTATGTAATGTAAAAGAGGGGGCTAGAGAGTTATGTTTAGCTTACCATAGCTTACAATATCTAAAGAAAACAGAAAACAGAAAAGACCACACATTCCTTCTAAAATTATAACTGTCATTTTTTGTACAGTTATCCTTAAAACGTAGGTTTCTCCTTTGTTTCTCCTTTGTTCAGCAAGCCCCCATACATTACTTATGAAAAATCTCACTTAGCTTTCCCTTTGTATGTAATGTTAAAGCGGTGGCCGGGGAGTTATGTTTACCGTAACGTACCCTTTCTGTACTGTGTTGGCAGATCTTCGTTATCACTTGCAAATTAGATGTGTGCACTGTCTTTCCTAACAAAGGGTTAAAGATCTAAAGACTAGGGTGGTGCATTGTATGTTAATGCACTTTATATAAAAAGGTCTCTTAATCTGTCCCCTAATTACACATTGCAAGCTATTCTAAAAAAATAGAAGCTGCCTGTAGAGTGTTATGTGTAAACCAATTACAAAGAAACACCTAGAGAAATAGGACATATTTTTTAATTAGTTTTAGATAGTGTGTGTGAATGGGAACACATAAACATATAGTGGGGATATCCAGGGCCATATTAAGAGCATCATGGGCCTGGTGCTGTTGTTTGGTCGGATGGGAAGCAGCAGAGGTGGCTCTATAATTAGGTGGCCGCTTGCTGCTTGCTGGGGCCCTGCAATGCCCCCAATGACCAGTCTCCTAATATGCCTGATTACAGAGCCGCTAGCGCCTCTGCCTGATTGTGTTCAGCCCGGCCATCCCAGATCACCTTGGTATGCCTATTTTCAGTGGTGGGCCTAAAGCTGGTACTCAGGAATCCTCTATGTTAATCCGGCCCTATGTCAAATTTGACTGGAAAGGTGGAAGTACACTTTAAATCACTATTTCCTCTTTTCACTAATAATATCTTCTTAACCATTTCTCACGTTATCTCCTTTTAATGGTAAGTAAGAATTATACTCTGCATACTGTTGTGTTTCTCCAGTACTGAAGACTGCACATCATCTAATACATTTTGCCTATTTAGTGCAATAAGAGGAAACAATCATGTGTGCTGTTCTCTGCAATTCTATTTACAGTGGTGGTGTTACGTGGACTGGTCTGAAATATTCATGAATTGGGAAAAATGAGCAAATTGAACAGATTACATCTGAGAACTCAGAGAATTCCACCGAGCCTCTCATATAATAACAATTCATGGCAAGTCAATCAGTAATTCTCTTTTATTTTTTGAGATAGTTTGTGTTTAAAAGCTAATCTTGTCAGGTTTGTTTATCTCATTATAGGACATATAATGCATGTCAAAATGTTTCTTTGTCCAAAAGGGAAATAGAGACATGAGGGGGAAAATGTGTTATATAAAAAAAAAAGGCTATGAGAAACCAGTAGAGAGAGAATATAGAGGCTTTCATTGCTGACAACTCCTTTTGTGCTAGTTGCCTGTCTGTCATGCTGATCCATTAGCTTCAATTGGGTTCATTTAAAAAAGCAGCAGAGAGTGTTCAAGAAACAAAGTGAATAAGGTAAAGCTGCTTTCACTTTGAAAACCTAATCATGTCCAAGGGAATCAAATGAGTTGTAAAGTCCCAGCATATATACTACCTGTTATAACATCAGCAATGTAATAGGAATACATACTAGAGTTGTTATTGACGGGTTCTATACATTGTAGAGATGTGCCATTTTACAGGCAGTTTAACCTCTTGCCGTCCGCCCGTAGTAAAAAAACGGACGGACGGCACTGCAGCATCTGCGGGAGAAACAGGGTACCTTCATGGGTCTGTTATTAATTTTTGAGGATAACCCCACACTTTTTTTTTCTTTTTCTTTTTTAAATGAGGTGCCTCCTAACTTTCCTACCAGACCTAAAGGGTCTGGGATTGTTTGGGAGGGGGAACCGCACACTTTTTTTTTTCTTTATAAATGTAATTTTTGCTGCAGCGGGTTCTATACATTGTAGAGATGTGACAGGCACGACATTTAAAGGAATTTTTTTTTATCGTTTCACTTTAAGCAATGTTAGAATCACTGCTCCTTTAAAAATTTTATTTTTAAAAGTGTTTTTTGCATTGATACGTGTCCCCCAGGGCAGTACCCGAATCCCCATACCCTTTTTATGGCCAAAAACTTGCATATAAGCCTTCAAAATGGGGACATTTGATTTTCTAGTCCCATAGACTTTCTTTGAGTTCGAAGGTTCGAGTTCGAACTTTTTCCATGTTCTAAAGTTCGAACTCGAACCGAACTCAGGTGTGTTTGGACCATCACTAGTTATAAATTGAATGGAGCGGTTGCCATTTTTGTTTCAGTTTGATGGATTTGGTGTGGAGACATTCGTGAGGTCTTCAGCTGCCATTGTGCTTTGCTGGGCTTCTGGTATGTCCATGTGCCTTTAAGGAGGAATGGGCTGCCTCCTGGCTTACCTGCCCACAATTTATTAATTGCTATACTGTATGTACAAGATGGAGGCTCCCATAGATTAAAGTTAGGGGCCACACTACACAGAGGAGCCGTGACCAAGGAGTGTGGCTTCCATATACTGTATCACTGCAAATGTGTGCAACTAGGACTTTTGTTTATAACACAAATTGTTAAACAGTGTGATTTGTTTGTTTTGCTGGCTATCTGGTATGCTTGCTGGAAAATCTTTGTATTGTTTGTTTTTCCTTGCAAATTGATGTTCTGTTTCAAATGCCGATATGTGCAGCACACTTCCCACCTGCTATCAGTATATACTATTATTCAATAATATAATGTAATGCATCGCAACAACAATAAAACATATAATGATGTGGGTACAACAATTGAAGTGAAAACAAATTTGTCTTATTTAGAGTTAGTGTCATTTTTACCCTCACTGTGGTAAGAGTGCTTTTAGAGAGTTTTAAGGCTTTGTGATAGAAAAGTATTTTCATCTAAAGAAAGCCCAGAAAAAAACCCAATATATTGTCAACATACTATATAGGATGTGTGATGAAAATGAGGTTTGAGCATATCAATATTAACTATGAAATTCTCTTTTCCCTCATCTTAGAACAAATCCAGCATTCAATTCAGTGTAAGTGACCTCAGGCTGCCCTCAGTTTGTCAGGCCTCTTCAAATTCCCAAAAACAGAGATCTGCTAATCTGGCCTGTGATCTTTATAGTCCTCATTCCTAATAAACTCGTGAGATACCAGAATTACACTCTTAACCTCTTTTATGGCAATCCCTAATAAAAAAGCAACCAAGCATAATTGCAAATCACCCATACATTAGCATTTGACAGGTTTAGGTAAACACAAGGGGGTTTGGTAACTTTAACGACCCAGGTGACCTCTGAGTCATGCTTAGTCATAAAACTGAGTTGCGTTATGAACCCGATTTCATAACTCGGAATTGGACAATGATATTGTAAAAATGCATTGCACAAATATGTAGGTCTTGTCAAGACAAAAGAATGCATACCAAGAATGGACAGGTTATGATGGTCAGAGGCTTGATAAGCCCCATTAGTCCTCCTGGCCCAACTATAATTCATACATATGGCGAGATTGGTCTAATTGTAAAGCTACTTTCATGATGCATAATAATTCCGGGGTTGTCGGACAGTATTGTGTATTAATACTCCACTATAAATCTTAGATCTAAAATGTAACAGTTTGGGTGAAAAATAGGAGGATATCATAAAGGCTTAGCCCTCCTGCTCCCCTCCCAAGCCCTGTCTTATGGGCCGGCTCCATGACACCCCTAGAGGGCTGACAAAAAGATGCTGAAAGAGGGGGCTCTTGTTTTAACATCAAGAAGAGGGACTCCTACACCATCAAGAAGCTCATAACATCCCATCAAGACATCTTTTTTTATTGAATTGGACTCTGTCAGAACTCATAAACCCAGAACTATTAAGTACTCTCTTTTTATTTCTTTTTTTTTTTACTGTTGTTATATATTTGTCTCTCTTTATTATTATCTTTTTCTGTATATTTTTCTGCACCGTTTCTTTTATTAAAGGATGATCTTAAAAATCGTTAAGCTTATCTCTACACTCTAAATAAGAACTTAATGTATCCTTGCCTCTGTGAAGGGCTCTACTGTATAGGGAAACCTGTCATATTCCTATCTGAGAGGACAGTGGTATCATAGCCTTTGTTTAAGTTTTTGAATTGTCACAGCACTTGGGATTGGTTTATGTGTCCATTAACACATGTGGTGGCAGCAATTGTTTGGTGTGTAAAGGGTTAACTGCGGAGTTAACCATCCTTAGTGACGATCGCTCTCAGTCTGCTGGCCTGAGATTGTTGTCCCGCCAGCAGGGAAATCTCTGTGCAGGGTGAGGCTCAGAGTGTTATCGCCATGTCTTGTGACGGCTTGCTCGGTTCAGAACTGCATATAGTCACATGTGATTGATGTACAGTGGGTTTGGACCGCGTGCATCCATCACAGGATGCACTTCTGAGTCCACTTGGTGACTTGAAACCACCTGTGGATCTTGTCAAGTCAGCAAGTTGCCATACTATCTATACAAAACCAGGTCTAAGGAGGTTTGCCTTTTGCACAAAACAACATTTAAAACAGAACATCGACCTTATTGAGTTGAAAGACTCCAGATTAGGAGTTGTGGCCTCCAGGAGACTCTATAACTTTGTCCATTTACAGAGTGTAAAAAAAGTGAGTAAACGTGGGTCATGGGGGCTTCAAAGCTGAATAGCTAAATACACAGATAAAATACATTAATGGGGGCTGTTTTACTTGACAAACTATTTGTATTTCTCTCCATCCACTTCTATGATTTACACAGTTCTGCCACACAACACAGCTCTGTCTGGCATGGCAGCAGGCCCAGTTTTTCTCTGCTGTAGTTAAGAAACGCTTAGAGATCTTACCCTTCTCCCAGCTTATCTCTCCCTCACTCTGCCTTCGCTTCCTATCAGCAACCCCCATGTAAGCACATGAGCACTGCAGTACATTTGCTTTGCTGCTTGGTCTGCTCCTCCCTCTCCCAGTCTGAGCTCTGCTGTCTAGTTGCATGGAACAGTCTGAAACAAGGTCTCAGGCACTATGCTTGCATTTAATAAATATATTTGATGATGTATTTATGAATACAAAGTTGTATTTGTGTCTTTTATATCTGCCTGGAGTGCAGCTTAGGAATATAAGGATACTCTGTCACTTTGTCCTGAATGAGTCTCTTTTACGCTGACTCTCTAATCTGAATGTTTGTTCCAGGTCAGCTCAGGACAATTAAATTCCCTTAATTATCCCAAACTAAAAAGTGTCTCTAACACTAAAGCACACCCTGACAATTAAACACTACCTAAACCTTTAGCATGTAAAGTGAGCTTCTATGGTTTATTCATCCTTGCTAAAATATTGATACCTTCCAGTCCTGATATGGGTTATTGTATTTCAGTGACTGGTGTAATAAGTCTTCATTGAGTTTGAAATGTGAGAGTTCTGAAATCTCTGTGTTCTATCAATACCTATTTGTTAATATCAAGCTGCTAGAGCACTCATATACTATTTCTGTCAGCAAGAGAGAGAATGTGACCTTATGCCATATTAATTCTTTGAATCGTTAGCTCAGTGGTCATTTGTAGGTTATATCGATTTGAAAGTCCTGTCTATATTAATAGGAATCTTTCTCTGCATTGTGATGTTTCCCAATGTAGTTACTGCAAGTGGACAAGGCTGACCTTGACTGACTTCACATAGGAGAGGAGTCTGTTTTCATTCTCACACATTTCATTGAGGTGACTGTTCTCTGTGATGCGGTGCAGATGCGTAATAAGGTGTTTTGGCAATAGACAGAGACACTGAAGACAGTTTGAAATGGAATAAAACTGTGTACTAAAGTTCAGAGCTCAGGACAAAGATCAGGTAACATAAGGCCAGTGGGTGTAGTGAAGTATGATTTTGGGATAGAGGCAAATTAGTACTCAGAATTTACTAGCACCAGTGGCCAACAAAGCTACGGTAGATAACTATAGATCAATGATCCACTTTGAACTGGCTGCTCAGTATAGCTTTTTGAGAGTCTAATCATAGGTTCAATCTGCCAATCCATTGTTAGAGGTCTACCTGTCAGGGACCAGAGCACCTCTAGGTGGTGCTGGAACCAGGTCCTGCAGTTCCTGTGCTCACCTGCAGGTGTCTCCAGGCAACCAGGAGCTGTCAAGTACCAGACCACCACTGGGTGGTGCTGGAACCTGCAATTCCGGTGCTCACCTGCGGGTGTCTCCCAGCTGTCGGCAATTAGTCTCCACCTGGTGCTGGCCTGGGAGGATATTTAGCCCCTTCTCACAGTGAGGCTGGTGCCTCAGTATTGTCGCCATAACCTGTATCCTGTTGCCTGTATCCTGTTGCCTCCTTGGACCCTGACTCCTTCCCCTGAGGTCTCCTGATCTGTGGCTCCCCTCTTGTTGCCCTGCTCCCCCGTTATACTCTGTGTGTAATTCTGCTGTTTGCATTTAGTTTGGCTATTTTATGTTACTTGTGGGTGTTGGTGGGGTTGCTTGTGATTATATGATTTTAGTATGTCTAATAAACTATAAGTTCATAGCCTTGTTTGGTGTGGTCAAGTCTTTGGTCCTCCTGTATAGATAGCTGCACGCGTGGTGGGGCGCGGGATCGTGATGCTACCAAAGGATTGGCCAGGATTTGTGGGTCCAGTGCCCTTTGACATTTCACCTGACCCACAGTTGCAGAAAGAGCTCTTCTTTTGACTTCCAAGTGCACCCCAAATGGAACTTGGAATGCCCAACTTCAGGCATTTTTCTATTAAATATTCCCCCAGCAAGTGTTTAAAATAGAAAACGTTGCTCCAGGTGCAGTACTCACCTTCTCTCTGTGGCTGTGCCCAACTGTGATTCCATTATGGCACTAGATACGCTCAGCAGCACATCATTCAACCCAGAGGACTAAGAAAAATACTGTAAGTGCACTACGTCATGGACCAGGGGGGGCTTTACCACAGCACCCTAAACTCACAATGCAATGATGCACAGAGCATTAAGGGTCAACCATAGTTGGGCGAAAATCCAAAAAGGACCCTGCACATCATGTGACCAGCCTGAATACATCTGCAAAAGATAAGTATGAAATAAACTGCCAGGAGGCCTCTGAAGAGGGGAAACACTGGGTAGCAGAAGGGGTGATCCCTGAATTGGTACCAGTGCCAGTCCTGCTGCTACTGCCATTTGGCACAACTCTGCCATTTAAATACCATGTACACCACTCCAGACTTAACATACCTAACCCCTATGAGTATGCCCACTTTGTAACAATTAGTACCTAAACCCCCCAAATCACAATAATCCTTCTCCTACTCCCACATCATATCCTTTAAGTCCATAAGCAGTGATTTAGCCACACACTTGCTCAAGATGATGGTGACGGAGAAGATCTCAGAATATATCTAGGTACAGGGCTGGTCTTTTGAAGTCAGACATCAGCCTACCAAATGCTTCACATAACTTCAGGACAGTGGTGTTGTTTGCTTCAAAAAGGTGTGGGGAGCACTTCCATATTACTACAAGGTAAGGTTTCACTTAGATCAGAAGTTTTCATTTTCTTGTAAATCCCCACAGGCATTAGACAACATTCAAGCCTTTTATGCAATTCCGGTGCTCACCTGCGGGTGTCTCCCAGCTGTCGGCAATTAGTCTCCACCTGGTGCTGGCCTGGGAGGATATTTAGCCCCTTCTCACAGTGAGGCTGGTGCCTCAGTATTGTCGCCATAACCTGTATCCTGTTGCCTGTATCCTGTTGCCTCCTTGGACCCTGACTCCTTCCCCTGAGGTCTCCTGATCTGTGGCTCCCCTCTTGTTGCCCTGCTCCCCCGTTATACTCTGTGTGTAATTCTGCTGTTTGCATTTAGTTTGGCTATTTTATGTTACTTGTGGGTGTTGGTGGGGTTGCTTGTGATTATATGATTTTAGTATGTCTAATAAACTATAAGTTCATAGCCTTGTTTGGTGTGGTCAAGTCTTTGGTCCTCCTGTATAGATAGCTGCACGCGTGGTGGGGCGCGGGATCGTGATGCTACCAAAGGATTGGCCAGGATTTGTGGGTCCAGTGCCCTTTGACATTTCACCTGACCCACAGTTGCAGAAAGAGCTCTTCTTTTGACTTCCAAGTGCACCCCAAATGGAACTTGGAATGCCCAACTTCAGGCATTTTTCTATTAAATATTCCCCCAGCAAGTGTTTAAAATAGAAAACGTTGCTCCAGGTGCAGTACTCACCTTCTCTCTGTGGCTGTGCCCAACTGTGATTCCATTATGGCACTAGATACGCTCAGCAGCACATCATTCAACCCAGAGGACTAAGAAAAATACTGTAAGTGCACTACGTCATGGACCAGGGGGGGCTTTACCACAGCACCCTAAACTCACAATGCAATGATGCACAGAGCATTAAGGGTCAACCATAGTTGGGCGAAAATCCAAAAAGGACCCTGCACATCATGTGACCAGCCTGAATACATCTGCAAAAGATAAGTATGAAATAAACTGCCAGGAGGCCTCTGAAGAGGGGAAACACTGGGTAGCAGAAGGGGTGATCCCTGAATTGGTACCAGTGCCAGTCCTGCTGCTACTGCCATTTGGCACAACTCTGCCATTTAAATACCATGTACACCACTCCAGACTTAACATACCTAACCCCTATGAGTATGCCCACTTTGTAACAATTAGTACCTAAACCCCCCAAATCACAATAATCCTTCTCCTACTCCCACATCATATCCTTTAAGTCCATAAGCAGTGATTTAGCCACACACTTGCTCAAGATGATGGTGACGGAGAAGATCTCAGAATATATCTAGGTACAGGGCTGGTCTTTTGAAGTCAGACATCAGCCTACCAAATGCTTCACATAACTTCAGGACAGTGGTGTTGTTTGCTTCAAAAAGGTGTGGGGAGCACTTCCATATTACTACAAGGTAAGGTTTCACTTAGATCAGAAGTTTTCATTTTCTTGTAAATCCCCACAGGCATTAGACAACATTCAAGCCTTTTGTAGTTTCTTCTACCAAATTGCCAAGTTTTAACATGTACAGCAAAGTAATTATTAATATTTTTCATGATTTTCAAGCACGTCAGAAAACTTTTGCATCAGTCACTGAAGACATTCATTGCATCAGAGAGATGATTATGATTAGACTCTTAATGAGGCAACGCCTGCCAAAATCAATTAGTGTGTGGCTAACCTTGAGAGCAAATTCATACTTTTAATATTTTCTACCTACAGTATGTAATACTGTATACTATATGGCCAAAAGTTTGTGGACCATAAAAACGATATGAGTTTGCTGGCCATTCCAAACCATGGGCATTAAAAAGTAATCGGAGCAACCTTTGATGATACAACAGCCTCCACTCTTCTGGGAAGGCTTTCTGCAAGCTTTTGAGGGGTAATCTGTGCTCACTGAGCCAAAAGAACGTTTAGAAGGATTTCCACACTTAGGCTGGGTTCACACCTAGGCGTATTGAATATACCTGGCTGTATCCCAATGGAAACGCGCGGCAAATACGCCCCAAAGAAGCTCCTGTACTTCTTTGGGCGTAGGGCGTTTTGCAGTGCATTCCTACGCGCAGTAAAATGCCCAGGTGGGAACCATGCCCATAGGCAATCATTGGTTTTCACATGTTGAGCGTTTTACAGAGCGTAGGAACGCGCTGTATAACGCCCAGGTGTGAAGCAGGCCTTAGAGCCTTACAGTGTATTTTTGTTGTATGTTCTTCATTATCTCTATTGCATTATTTTTCACTTTGCTGACCCCCGTTTTGTGAGATTTTTCGGTTTGCCATAGGTGATCTCACCTGGTGTTCCTCAGTGGCATGCTGCATGCAAATTCAGGCTGACATTTTGTAAAGCTACATTTGGTGGACGCAGGAATTGGTGCTGAACCATTTAGACTTGGTTAGTGGGAGTTGCTCAGTGGCCCTTATGGCTAGTGTGTTAAACTCGAATGAAAAAACAGAGAAAGGGTTGCAATAAAGTGTATGTGCAGCTATAATTAGGGAATGGCTATGGCTTGTGTCAGGTTTTTATTTTGTTTTTTTCCTGTCATTGTCCCATTGTGCAGATTGCCATTCACTTTTTGTCCCAGAGACACAGCAGGAGATCTTTCAAAAGTGAGGGGATAGCCAAACTTAGACTGTTGTCACCACAACAGGTTTTCCCACTGGAAGATTTCCCTTCCCCTTCTTCATGTCACAACTCAATAATAACATGACAGGGGTTCTAACCCTTCTATGCAAAACCTATAATAAAAAAGTAGGTATGCCTTGATACCAATACTAGTATCGGTATCGGGGCTGATACAGGGCATTTTCACGAGGGCAGGGCATGCTTTTACTCGTGAAAATGCCCCAATGCTAAAGGCCGATACTGGCCCTTTACATTTTTAAAGAAAAATGGCTGTCTGAGGGACCTTGGGCAGCCTACTGGGGACCTCGCGGCAGGGCATGTGGCCTGGTATGGTGCAGGGAGGGGGGCGCCCCCCCCCCCTTTCCTGCCGGGCCAGTGCTCGGATTAAGGGTCTGATATGAATTTTAGGGGGGATCCCACATTGTTTTTCCTTTTTTTGGGGCATTGGGGTCCACCTTAAAATACCTGCCAGACCTAAAGGGTCTAGTATAACTTTTGGGGGGAACCCCGTGAATTTCTTTTTTTTTTTTACAATGGTGGGTCCCCCCTTATATTCCTACCAGAGCTAAAGGGTCTGGTATGACTTGGGGAGGGAGACCTTTTCGCTGTTTTTTTTATAACTATTTTTGAACAACTAGCTGGGAGACAGTCCGCTTCGGCGGACCGTTCTCCCCACTTTGGTTAAGTCTTCAGCTGTGCTGAGCCGCAGCATATGTATAAGCATATGCATTCAGCTCGGCTGTGATTCGCCTGCCTTCGGCTGCTGTACGGGCCATTGTAATTAGCGCATATAGCAGCCCATCCGTTTGGCTGAACCAAAGGGTTCCTGCAGCCGAAGTGAGAGGAAGGATTAGCCGAACATTCAGCTACAACCTTTGGCTCTTTAGTGAATAACCCCCAAATTGTCCACGCTTCCATTACAAAATTCATGAAAAAAAGCTCATAGCATAGTCACATCAACTTTCTCCTCTTATTTTCTCTTCACTTTTAGTTTCTCTTTTTCTCTTCTTTTTCAGGTTCCATGCTGATAAATTGCAACCAGTGAAAATGAATAATACCTCAAGCTCTTTTTAAGATATTATTGCAGTGGGTTTTCTGTCTACAGGGGACTTCAGTCATCTTAGTAAGCTGACATTTTTTAACACAGGAATTTTTATCTTTTTTGTAATTACAGAGCCTGAATGGATTACCCAGTATGTCATCATACCCCTATCAACAGACTATCAAACCCATCATCATCGCCAATCCCATTAGATACCAGCTTGATGCAAAAGATGTTACTTGGTTATACTGCACATATGGATAACATGGAACAGCTACTAGAAAACCATAAAGATTGTATCCTATTTATTTATAAAAGAACAGTTAGTTTCAGACACACAATACAGCTCTAACTAGTGTGATTTCTGCTGTTATTTTTGTGCAATCAAAATGACAAATAGAGATACAGTTACTCACATGACACCTTTCACATCATCTTAACTGTGGAAGCTGTACTCAAAAGAGGTAAGTAGAGGAGAAGAGACTAGTCACTGTTATTGCCCGAGGTAGTATGTAGTGGATATTTTCCCCATTACTGACTTATCATGCCTTGGCATTGAGTACAGATCAACATGAATTAGAATGAATTAGGATGAGAAGGCGGGAGATCCTTGAACTGCAGGTCCTCAGTTACTGCTTCCTCTCCAGCAAAGAGAACAGTGAGTGACATCACCAATTCTCACTCACTCCAAAAAACACTGCAGAATTACAGCTATGAGGCTCAAGGCACTGGAAACGCACTGTCATTCAGGAGGAATTTACAACAAATGGTAAATCTTTTAGGGCGCTGCTTAGCTTCATTTAAAATAGTAATAAACTCTCAAACTTTTTTCAATAATGAATCCAGATCAAACAAATATACATTGCCTAGCAAAGTATTGCTTTATATTTTCGTCCAAGCACTTATATTCATTACATTCATCAATATCAAACAATATTGTGCAAATATATTTATATTTATTATCTATAAAATCAGTGCAAATTAATGATCTAAAATATTATTGGTTAAAATAATAATAGGATTGAAATAATGCAATGCTATTTCTCAGCAAGTATAACACTATGAAATTAGGGATGCATTTTTTTAAAGATAGAGTACCAAAAGTACCAATACTTTTCCTCAAGTTTTGCTCAAGCAATACCAATTACCGATACCTTTTTTTTTTAGTGTCACATGACAGTTTTACTAAAACAATGCACACAATGATTTTAGGACAGTGGAGTGGTGGAGCACCAGGGCCCAGTCGCAGCTCCAACTTCTGCAACCCTAGTACTTCTGCCACTGACTCCAAGCTGTAGAGGGACGACAAATCCCAACAATACATGATACAGCAATGCAGAATATTATCACCTATAGAGGACTTCCAATCCCAGGAAAACATTATACAGCAATGCAGAATAATATGAAGCTACATACTCCGTGTTGCTCACCAAGGCTGTGCAGCCTCTCAGGAGGCTGTGTGGTGTTTGACCAGAGATGTGTGCAGTTTCACCGAGGCTGAGCAGGGTCTCACCAGGGTGGTGCAGGGTCTCAGGAGGATGTGTCTGACAAGGGCTTTGCAGTCTTACCAGGCTGTATCCAGTTTCACCCAGGCTGTGCGGTCCCTTGAAATTAGAGATCATTTTTACTGCAGATTAAACTCCTCTAATTCATTTTTGATGCTATCCTTAAATCACCAAATGGTCAGCCTAAAGGGCTATTAAACCCTCAGTGTGTTTTTGCATACATCTACTGATAGCAAGCAGTAGATATATGCAAAAACTTACAAAAAAAAAAAAAAACCTTTTGAAACAGTTTTAAACTTACCTGTGTCTTCGCCGCACACTTCCGTCCGAACATCTGAAGAGTCTCGGGGGGCCGCAAAGGGTCTTGGGGCGGGCGCATGTGAAGTTCAGATGTTTGGCCGGGATATCTCCTTAAGACAATGGCGTATAGAAAATTTGAGAAGAGAAAAAAATATCTTTCTACATACCATTGAGGATGATGTAATTTGTGTAAAGAGTGTAGTTAATTTAACTCCTTCATGCTGATTACAGACATTATAATATAATATGGAATCAATATAAACATTTGTAATTATATTAATAGTATATGTCAATTAGTAAAAATTGACATATATAGGATATACATATTGAACATTGCATTATAAAAACAAAAATTACTTACTTAAGCCAATATTTATATATCTCATGCAATATTAATAATGAGATTACCATTATTGGTTTTACTAATCCTATCAAATAGAAATACTATATAATATATAACTGTCCATGTAAACTCTTATTCAACTCTTGATTAGAAGAAAATATATGTAATGATGAATTTCTCCTTTGTCCAGCCATGGCATCTTCGTTTATTTTACAGTCTGGTTCCATTGTCAGCCTTTATCCTGGTATTGTCTGGGCTAACGAGAGCCCCAAAATTTATAACCTCGGAATATATGGTGTAACGGTCTTAGAATCTGAGAATCAGTGATGCTCTTTGTCTTGAAACCATTAAAGGAAAACTATGAGGTGAGTGATTTTCACTCACCTCATAGTTCGAGCCGACATGTGACAATGAAACTGTCACACATCAGCTCAATAGATCGGGAAGTGAGCGAACACATACCTTCGCTCGCTCACTTCTCGATCATCTCCCTGCAGGGATTCCCCCCACCCCGCTCCGATCCTCCAGAGCTAACTGGAGGAACGGACAGGGGACGGGTACAGCTGGCTCAGCCTCTAGATAGGCAGAGCCAGCTGTCACTCACGCAGCTGGGTGGATCTCGACAGTAATGTCGGGATCCGGCTGCGGCGGTCTCAGTATACCGCGAGCTGCAGCTCCCGATATACTGAGCTTTGGGTAACAGGAGGACGCTAGTATATGTCCTCCCGTGACCCATTAACCCATGGTTCTCCTTTAACTTAAATTCACCTTTATTCTCCAGAATAAGAAAACAATATGGCTTCCAGTGTGCCCATGTTACATTATATATATATATGTGATACGTTTGGGCCTCAGTTTCTTTCTGTGAGCGCCTAAATTTAAATAGCTTAAAAAAAAAAAAACTTTGACTTTAATAACACTTGAATATTTCTAGGTCTTGCTTATAGAAAAAAAAATCAATTTTAGAGCTCAGGTGCAGTTTTAATGATTCTTGTGTTCCCATAGAGAAGGTTTATCTCTTATTTTGTCTGATACTTGTCACCTGGACAGGAAGTAATGGAAAATCTTTTTCAGGGGGACACACACATCCATACAATCCAGATAAGGTTTCTAAACCTTTCTATGTGTTTTATTGCTGCCTGTGCTCCCCCATTGGAGATAGTTCACCTTCTTTGCTGTACTCCCTCACAGTTGTCGCATAAACAGGAAGTGAGAAGATATTCTTTAAATGGAGACTAACAAAAATAAATTTTCAAACTCTTTCCTGCTGTATCCCAAAAAAAAGGTTTCGAATGGCATTTCATTAATTTATTAATTCATTAATGTATTCATTTTACCTCACCTACCCTCTTCCTTTTCAGCTACATATGTTTTCCTATTTAAAAACTGTAGAATTGTCACAAAAGCTAAATTGTGTGTCATAAAAACCTAGTAAAGCTATTTCTCTTCCTGTGATTTTTGCTAATTCTTGTTGGAAAAAGTAGAACCTCCTATAGAGAAAGCAGATTCATCAGCAACTAAATTTAGCCCATTGTAAAATAGCTTACAACAGCAGCAAAGAGTATGAAGCATCTGAAGTGTCTGGAACAAGACAGGGACAATGTATAAATTGCTCACTCTTCTCTATGGGTCTTTTTTATTCAGAGGCTCTTTATAAAGCACATCTCCAATGGACAATTAAAAGAGAAAAGCCCCTCTCTGCTGTTAAAAAGGTTGCCATTCACTACTCAATCTCTCCATGCTCCACTACCCACTACACCCTTCTCTATCCTACACTCCACCCAGCATCATTCAATCTACCCCCCATGAGTGCAGGGTGTCATGGACCTACCCCCTGGAGGAGCATGCTGATAATCACTGCATAAGTTCTCTGCAGCATTCAGCACTACCCAACGTTGCCGCCAGGAGAAAAATGAGAGGATTTCAGGATATTATTTGAATGGCCTAGAAGGCATCTGAGGGTATGTATATGTAGCGCCCCCATGAACCCCAAAGGCCTGTGGTGGACCCCAAAGGCAGGGAGAGCTAACATTTCATATCAGGGGGATCCTTAGCCAGGTTGTGGGATGTGAACAATAAATTGGGTGCCAGTCACTTTAAGTGCTTTTTTTTAAAATGCTTTAATGTAGAACAGCCAAAACTGGGAGAGAGGGTATAGGGCTACATACATCCAAGGCAAAAGTAAACTCCAGACTCACCAATCCCTTCCAGCTTCTACAGTGAAAGAATACTTAAATTGCACAGAGGATGACACTGTGTAGAAGAACAACAGCTGAAGATGGGGTATGCATCAGTCCTTCCCTGGGAGAGACATCAGACTTGCTTCTGAAGTCCATGCCATCCTGGCCTTCCTGGTACCTTCAGCAGTCAGAGGGCTTCTCTGGTTCTCCTTCCCCGATATTTCCAGACCCCACCTGGGCAACATGTGGCCTCCTGCAGGCTTGAGGCCTAGTCCGCTTCTCCAACCTTGTACATCTCTCCCCCAGGCTAAGCCTGGGGGTGGACTGCCCAAGCACATGGCAATTCCTGAATATTTATCACTTCCCCAGAATGCACCACTTGCCATGAAACTCCTAGTGATTGGCTGCTGAGGCATAGACACTCACAGTGTGGTCCTATTGGCTTTTACACTCTGTGGCAGGGTCACACCTCACTACAGGTAGGTACAATCAATAGCAGAACATATAGAAATAACCAAATGTTATCAGACTGCAAATCAGCCAGACTGATTACAGTTCCAGCAGCATTACATTTAAAGAGTCAAGCCACTTGTGGTGGAAGGGGCTACATTTACAAAAAAAAGAAAACAAATGTTAAGGTAGTCCAGGAGAGAGGGGTGTATCAGGTGGGGGGGGTGCATGAACAGAACAGAACTCCAGACTCCCCAGTCCCTTTCAGTATTCCACAGTGTAGGATTAATAGGAGCACATGCTGCCACTGGGTATTTGAGCAACAGCTGAAGAGGGATGGGCATGAGATCTTCAGTAGGAGAGACACCAGACTTGCTCCTGAATCCATTCCATTCCAGGCACTTCCAGCAACCATCAGCTTCCCTGGTTCTCCTCCTCAATCAGTATTGGGCCTCCTCCAGACTTGGGGCCCAGCAAAGCATTTCCCACACTTGAGCATTCACACCCCCAGGCCTAGGGCTGGGGGCATGCTGGATAGGGCTCCAACCAGAACTAACACATGGCTGGGGCCAGACTGAGCACATGGCAATTATATTTATGCCCTTACCCAGCATGCACCACTGGCCATGAAACCACCAGTGATTGGTTGGCAAGCCACACACACACACATTCATAATGTCCTCCCATTGGTTACCCCACACTGCAGCAGAGTCACACTGCACTCAGGCAGGTACAATCCATGCTAGAACACCTGAAACTTACCAGATAAATACCAACTATAATTCAGCCAGACTGAATACAGCTCTGGCAATCACTAAATTTCTAGTAACCATTCCACAAAAAGTGTTTGGGGGTACGAATATTTTTGGTGAATAACAAAACAGCAAATAATCCACCATAGCATCCAATCAGAAATCATCAAGCAGGCTACGATAACTGAAATCTAAAGCCTCAGTTTTGAAACATATAAAATCCTTATTAGAGCCATGACTATAGATGGGAATTGTCTAGCTCTGGCCCAGACACTCAGGTAATTAGTAAGATTATTGGGTCTCTAGGATGCTGGGAGTTTCTTCCTGCAGGGGAAAGAACTGATGTTACTGAAGGGGGAGAGCCAGGAGGAGGGATTTGTTTCGCTTTATAGTTTGTAAAAACATGTGTAAATGTGGGGAAAATACTTAGGCTTGGCTTCTTTGCTTCTACAAACAATAAAAGTCCACAAGTCAGTCAACATATTGAAAAGAATGTATTCTCTGTAAGGCTGATATCTTATCTCAACAGCTGTCTAGCAGGGAGAAAGTTGAATGTAGTACAGTAGTACAGTTAAAACTTAATTCCAGGCTTTTCCCCATTGGCCCTTCACAGACCTGGTGGCCCGCAGACAGTATTTTTGCTTTTTTTATGCTTAGCTTCTTCAGATGTCTTTATGCTGGTTATGTGCAATGTAGTGTTTACTTTCTTTTTGGAACCTCTGCAACGATGGGCGTATCAGTGATACCAAGAGTGGTTACATCAATGCCAAACATGATCACATTAGTTGCACTCTCTGCATCATTGTATGTGAGTGCAGGGACCCTGGTGACAGCCTCTTGGGGGTCCTGCACTCTCAGGATGCCCTCAGTTTTGTAACCTCGAAGAGGGGTAAAGGGTGAAATAAAATTACTGCAGGACAGTAGAGAAGAGTACTGCTTTTTTGTTTTAATCCCCTACTGTGGACATTTTTTTCCTCAAGAGTTGGGCTTTAATGGAAATCTGCAAACAGGAAGTATGGACTGACTTCTCCATGTGAACATACTAGTTTTCTGACTATGATGCTGATCCATAGGCTTCAGTGCTTCCTCAGTCTGTGGTTTGGAACAACTATGCAGATTAGAAGTTTGGACTTCAATCTGACTTTCCTGATCTGATTCCTTTTTCTAGGGCAGAATCTCAGAAAGTAACGGAGCCAAACCATCAACATGGCACCCAGGTAACTAACATTTTTAGCAATGGCAGAGCCTGTATTTCATTACAGGTTTCCTCTAAATATTAAGCTGCTTCTCAAGGTCTATCTACAACTCTCTATATTAAATGCAGTACAAAACATATGCAAAACAAAGTACTTTTAAATATAAAGGTCTTGATAAAAAATCAATTTAAGCTGTACAGTGCAATAATAATTTAAAACATGTACTAGCTAGAAAGACACTATACTCCCACTTTTAAATGTTTAGTCTTGTTATACATTTAGAGTAACTTCAGATATCTCTGCACTTTAAAATAACCTCTCAGCAAACTGGCGGAGCGTAGAAATCTGTTTGTACAATTGTCTTAAATGCAAACCTGGCATTTACTTTAACATTCATTCAAGTTTCAGCATTTTCTCGTCACTATATTTTTATACAAACTTGTGACAATCCTGTAAAGGTCACTTCTGCTGAATTTTCTGTAGAAAGACTGCTGGACGTTTCCAAAGAGCACATTGCACTATGACCTGCCACAGCACATCAGCCACGTGAGGACTATCAAGCAGTGATGTCACAGTGCATCATGAACATATACTATGTCACATTTTGCCTGGGGTTCAAGGACCTTGCTGCTCTGAGGGCTAAACTATACTGATAGAAGACATTTTAATCTTGCATCTTACAGTGGAGCTCCTTAAATAAAGTCTATAAAGAGCATGTTTATTTGGATTATTAACTCTGATAGATTGACCTTTCCCAGCACTAAAACTATGTAAAATTGCAGCGCTGTTAACTGTGGTACTAAGGCATGCTTCTTAAAGGGAATATACAGTGGGTTTTGTAAATTTTTTCTTTTTCTGTTATGGTCAGAAAAAAATAAATAACATTTCCTTAAAGAGAAACAGTAATTTTGCACATTAACAGCAAAGTGACAGAGTCAAACCCACTCCCTGACCCACTGATACTTACCTCCCCAGCCATCTCCTCCCGCCACCAAAATACACAGCATTGGAGCCTAAGAATGAGGTAGTTGCACCCCCTCCATCATGTGGCAGTGATCAGATCTAGTGAATGGCTGCTAAGCCCAATCACTGCATCATGGGAGGAGGTCTCCTTCTCCCTCATACCTGAAAGGACAAATAATAGTGTCTCTTTTTTACACAGGCAAATATTAAATATCACATGTTATTGTCTGTATTCTCATTTTGCTTTATTCTCCATTTCATGTCTTAAATATTCTTACATGCAGATGAACAAAGTTCTTTTAAACTCCTCAATAGCTAACTCTGAAATCTACACACATAAATAAATGATCACAGTGAGCCAGCTCATTGTGTGGTTTCAGTTAGAGTTAGTGTGCAAAAATAGAGATGTTTACAGTTGTGATGTCTTTTTAGCTAACCTGTAGTCCTCTGAGATTCCTTTTTCATGTAATAAATGTTTATTTGAATTCAGTCTTAGGCAGTGCCCCTTTAGATGTGGTATAAGACAAATGTAGCTAGTAGTACTTACATTAAACTAGACTTGTTCTGTACTATTTCAACATCACAAAACAAATTCAGTTGAATGTGACTATCGCTATCTATACAATGACATATATATGAACCTTCACAGACATGAGGCAATGGCAAATGTGTTCCCTTACATTATTGTTCTTTTTTTTCACCTATTACTAACTCGTTCATTGTAGGATTGGATTTCATGTCAGGGTGATACTTGCAGCAAAGGTGAGTTAGGATTGTGCAGGGGGTTATTTTTAGTGAAGCGTTCAAGTATGAAATACTTGTTTGTGTCTTTGATGCCTAAAAATTATGTACTGAAAAATTGCTGCTTGCCAATACATACTATACATCAATATCAGCCAGCTATATATTTTTTATGAAGCACCAGTTTTGCTGTGCTTATTCTCCAGGCTGTCATTAAGGCACTCCTGTAACAGTACATAAAGCAGCACAACAAGAGGGGGCAACACAAAGCCTCATAATTTGCAATATTGTATAAACGTATCATTAATTGTTTAGACACATCTGGCCATTTATGGCTAAATCAGCGAAAGAACTGTAGAGGGAAGGGATTGCAGGGATGCTCAGAGGAGTAAAAAGGTTCTTTACAGTACAGTTCAGGGACGTTGTAACCATCTTTCCTTTCTCCTGTTTTTTAGCTGTCACTGCTAATATATAGATGAGAATATAAAGCAAACCTAATGCTTCCAAGAGTGCATTCTAGTAGCTGCTACAGTAATCTAATCACACGATATAAAGGAATTGAGGTGGTGCAAATGAGATTTATCATTCAGGTGTGCCTAGGGTGACATGATGTCTAATACAGCCCTGCTTATTATTACCAACCATACAATATGTGTGAAGATGATCTATGAGATGAGGCCACCTATAGTCAGTGCCCAGTAATTCTGTGTGTACAACTAAAGCGTTCATATACAGTATGTGCAAATCCTACATCTTCTTTAAAGCCCAACTCAAAGCTAGATTTTTTCCCCTAAAAGTCTCCCTGGAAGTTCAAAATAAAAACAGCTTTGTCCCCTGCAGTACCACTTCTCCTCCACCCTGTGCCCTTCAACATGGAAGACAGAGGACATACTGTGAAAGCATGGTGTCATGGATTGGCCCCTTGAAGATGTATCACCACAGGGCTCTGCACTCACAGTGTATTGGAGCTGAGAATGGAGCTAATGTCACCACACCAGCATCACGCTCTGCATCGTCAAGACCATTGGGAGATCTGAAGACCCTGCACATAACTAGACCACCCTGAAAATATCTGGAAAAGATAGTTAAAAAACAGAAAAGCCTAGAATACACACTGGAGGGACTCAAGGTGTGGAGAGGGGCCTATGGTAGGGGGAGCCCATAGCCCTGAGTTGGGCTTTAAGTGCTGTTGATACCTGGATGCATTTTTACAATAGAAAGCAGAAAACAGGTATTGACTCGCCGCCTGGCTTCCTGATTGGCCTGGGAGGCAGGCTCCATGCTCCCTTGTCACCAAGTGATGAGGGAGCATGGAGCCTGCTTCCAGGCCAATCAGGAAGCGGGGCAGCGTGTCTCGCTGCCCGGCTTCCTGATGGCAGAAGTTCCGGTATCGGGATAGGCATCGAGACCATTTGACTGAGTACTCGTACTTTCCCAAATAATCGATATCAGCACCGATAGCAACACTAGTATTGCTATCGGTGCATCCCTAAAAAAAAAAAAAATTCCCTTAGGTTTGAGGTTTTTTTGTTCCTCTATGTAGTATCCACATATCAGGCAACACTTGTACTGCAGGATACCAGCGTGAGGTATCCTGACATTGAAACTATTTCAAGCTCCTTTGGAGCATACATGTCAATATCATCTTACGCTAACTATTAGTACACAAATTAAGGCACTATATTATAATCCTATAGAGCTAGCTGACTCAGAAATAAGTAGATCAGTCACTAAACATTTCTCCTCTTCAATCACAGCTATTGATCCCCCTTACCAGGAAATCAATGGGGTTTATTCTTGCAAACACCAGAGGATGGAAAACTAATGTGATAAATGATTTAACTAACCCATCAACTACCAGAACATAGAAGATGCTGAAGCCAGCATGAGAATGTCTGCACACTGCATTTATCGTACAGCATTTCCATCTGTTGCCACCATTACCATTTCCTGCCACTATTAGCAGATCCTGCCACCATTACCAGCTTCTTCTACCACTGCTGCACTGACAGTATAACCATCTCCTATCCACACTGCTGCCCTGCCAGCTTTAATATATTTTGCTGTCTCTACTGCCTTATTCCAGTGCTCCAGCACTGCAAAAGTGCCACACATGATTTCTTCAAAAGCTATATGCAGGGTGTGGTTTAGCCTATGAGGCTTACAAGAAAATGTCGAAATACTATGTATGTTGTTTGTAGCATATTACTTCTATTTTAATCTGAATTTTTGGTACCGCAAAATTCGTATTCGTTTCAATTCGTTATTTTTTCCATTCGGAAATTAGGATGCATCCGAAATAGATCTTACATGTCTTCCCTCATCACTATTCCCTAGACCTGGAGGCTCTCTGTCTATAATGTTGATACTGTCACATGCTTGTTATACTCTTAGGTCTGCATCCTTCCGTCACTAAGATATCTGTGAACCTAATCCTGGGGGTTCCCTTCCAGCCTTTAGGGTGGCAATAAGAGTTTCTATCTATCTGATAAAGAACCAAGCAGATGACTCAGACATTAACATATCTGTCACCCTAGATGTCAGGTTGTAAAGTGTTATTTATGGCTCTTTTGTTCAGCCCTTTCCTCCAATATTATATAATTTGTCTCTGTAAGAGGCATATGATGTCCTATATATATTTAATACAAGATATATCAATGGTGAAGCAGACGTATTCATAATCTCTGCTATGACATTTTCCTCCATTTACATACACAATGAAATGGTCACTCTAAGGAGATTCCGTTTGCCTAGATTCACTAACAATGATCAAATCAGAAGATTTAATGATTTGCAAATGTTTAATTTGCATGAATATCTGATAAGATTAATATACTGTTTGTATGATTTTCCACAGACTGGACAATACTGAATGCATATATTTGGATGCATCAAAAGAATTCTCAGTCTGCTTATTTGCTAGTCAATTTGTTTAATACCATTCACTGGGCACGAGCACATAATCAGCAAAAATAAGATAATAGGGAGATAATTAATTAGGCAAATATCTTTTAATGTGATATTAGTCTCAAAATGTTTTTAAGATATTTCAAACGTTGATTGAATCACTTACAATGGATGCTGCTCCTTGATGTTTAAAAGTTTTAGTTTCCTACAGAATCAGAGGGCCCCTGAGCACTGGCCCTGATATGCTCTTTTAGGGTGGCTCCTATCCCTTGCAGGGTCATATGGAGCCACCCCTGTGTGTTCTAGTAAGCTGTGTGTTTCCACAAAAACACAGACACAGCAAGGCAAGATACTCCCCTGCTTCGCTCCTCCTTTCTTCCATCTCTAAGCTAGTAGATGGGCCACTACTGGAGACTGCTCTGTCCCTTGTGAGCCTGTACTGGACAGGAAGTTGAGGGAAGCAGAGCCGAGAGAGTTTGAGCCAACTGTTCAGAAATATGATGACTGTAAGTTCTTAGAGAAATTCTTTGCTGGACAATGTACTGTATATTTGTTTGATCTGGATTCATTATTGAAAAAATGTTTGAGAGTTGAATACTACTTCAAGCCTCTGCTGAACTGCAAGTGCAAGCAGGTCTAAATGGAGTCTATAAATTGTTTAAAATATTACATAATAGCATTCAATAATACATAACTATATAAATTGGCTAATAGGTAACTATAAAGACCTCATTAGGGGAACCTGTACTTTGCCCATGCTGATTCACTTTGCTGTAGGCTACTTTTATGGTCTCATGCAGTGAGGGAGCAATTGGAAGGTAATTAAATGCCTTAAAGGGTACCCACAAGAAAGGCAACCTGCTACTTTGCCCAGGAAGGACACTTACAGATGCACTTGAAATAATTTCTAATGTAATATCTAATATTCCCTTTTTCTTAACTGTTTTGAAGAAATGTATATGTCAAAATGTATTGAACTTTCTTTAATTACATAATACAAAAAAAGTGAAGCACATTGACCCAATAAAACCAATCAGAAACCAGTCTGAACCATTCTAGTTTATTATATCTTATTTACAGCAAGAATCTGTGTATCCTTACACTTGCAATCGCAGCAACCACCCAACCTGTGCAATGCAGTGACAGGCTAGTAGGAACCACAGCTGTCTACCACTATCCACATGTGCCTGCATATCCAGCAGCTACCTGTAGCAAGTGGTAGATGACCAGCCCTAGACACAATCAGTGCAGATACATGCGAATAGAGGTAAATAGTGGCGGACAGCTGCAGCTCCTGCCAGCCTGTCAATTGCAGTTGTGCAGAACCAACTGTGATTCTACCTGCAAGAATACACAGAAATCCACTGCTGGACATAATTAGCCTGTGTGAATGAGGCCTTAATTCCCAGTTTGGTAGATTACATATACCGTAACGTCTTGTTGTGTCTTGAAGACACAAAGTGAGTTCTGACCCTTCACCACTATACCCGAAACATAAAAAAGTTTTGGTTGTAAAATAATTTTACAAGCCAAAATCAACGCTCACCCCAAAAGTGAGCCCTTATCACGTAAACCCACTCCCTAAACACCCCCCTAAAGTGTGCCCTGAACAGGTCATATCAGCTTAAGTTTGCCTTTAAAGAAGAAATCCAGGATTTTTTAAGTTAACCCTTGCAGTAGGGCTACTTCCACATTGCAAGGGTTAAGTGCTTGTTTTGTCTAGGGGGGGGGAATAAAAATAAAAAAATATATACTCACCCGATCCTCGGTTCTGTTTGGCTGCTAGATGGGTTCTTGCAGCCTCTTCTCCGCTGGGTTCTAGCGGTCTAAGAACCCAACACTTCATCAAATCTAATCCAGTCCATTAGACGCGAGGACGCTAAGGGACATACCACAGCCAGAGCAGAGAGAGAGACAGGTGAGCGCTCATTGCTGCAGGACCAATGATCAGATAAGTGTATCGTCTTTATTTTCTCTCATAGAGCCCCCTCCACCGTATCGTGGAAGGAGGTCACATGCTACCCCCTACCTGGAAGTACATGGTATTTCGCGCCTGCTGCTATGAAGGAATTTGCATCAGAAAATTACGAGAAAGGGGAATATGAGTGGGTCAGGAGATGGCGGGTAGGTGGTTTACTAAGACACTGTCAATTTGCCCTAAGTGTGCCAAGTGCGATTGTGAGTGGAGAGGAATTGGAGCACCTGTCTGATTTAAATTGGCGTTGGTGTCCCTATTAGGGAGATTCACCAACTTTATCACTGAAAGTGAAATACATTTTGGATTGTCATCAGAAAAGAAATAGATGCGAAATCATCCAGTGGGGGAGTTAGTTCTGTTGACCTTGCTGACCACCAGGGATTTCCCTCACTTTGGAGGAATTTCCTCTCATTTTCTGTTGGGATGTGTGCATAGGAAGTGAAGGGAAATCTCCACAATGGGACACAGATGGATCTATCTAAAGTTGGCCATACACCTTGTGATAGTTTGGGGAATATAGCACAATGGTAAGCGCTAAGTGACCACTCCTGAAGCCGACTTTAACATAAAAGGACAGTCTTTATTCATCAAAAAGGTCAACAGTCCATGATAAACGAAAAAGAACAGTTCATTGGACTTACATCACAATATGGTTTGGGTCTCACTGACATCTGGCTGTCCCACACACTCCCAGTGTGATAGTCCCAGGATTTTCCCTGGAAATACAGTCCTCAGCAGCTTTCCTCACCTCAAGGCCTGTTAGTATTCACCCCTCGTGGATCACCATCTCTCTCTGTCTCCCTGACAGGCATCTCAGGGTCACCAACCCTCTGGACCTCTCCAGCCTTCCTGGCTGTGTCCCTTGTGCTCACCCACACAGCAGAGTCTGCCTGTCATCGTGTGCCTCTTGCACACCCACAACTCTCCTCTAAAGCACTGGGCTAGCTTCCTAATAAAGCTGCTCTCAGCCACCTGTTCAGCCCAACCTGGCCACCGGCAACACCTGGCCCCAGGACTGGAGATTGAATTGAACAGACAGTTTCTCCTCTCCAAAGGTATTCCCATTGTGGAACCTCTCAGACCCTCTGGCTGAGAGTCCTGGGCGCCAAAATTGCCATACTACACAGTGACATTGCCATGCACTGCCACAACTTATAGATTATCTGAAGATTTTCTATGGTCAGATGGAAAAAGTGCTTTGAGAGCCCCACTGGCTCTCAAAACACCTGAACAATGCCTGCATCCAATCAGATTGTTCAGGTTTTTTGAGTGCCAGCGGGGCCGACTAGCAAGATACTGAAGCTTGGCCCAGCGGGAGATTCCTCCATCCACACAGTTTAGCGTAGATGGAGGAATCTTTTGCACTTTTTCCATCCAACCATTGAAAATCTGCAGATAATCTATAGGTGTATGGTCGGCTTTAAACTGGAAAAAAAAGTTTTGTCTTCAGTTCTACTTCAACTATACTTTCAACATTTCACATGCACTGTAACTCTTTTCTCCTAAAACACTGAACCCCTAAGCCAAAAAAAAAAGTAACCCAACTCTTAAATTAAGCCATAACACTAATTAACTCCTGTCCTACTGCATTATCACCTGCCCCTGTCTGCCGACAACATGCATGCCCAATGCCAAGAGATATAAACTGACTTGATTATTTAAATTGAATTGATTAAATGTAGTGAACTTTTGCCTTAGTTCTAAATTAATTGCAGATTTTTCAATTTGCTTTTCACAGTTCTTGACCGGTCCTGCCTAATGCAGTGACCCTGACCCCCAGTCCACCATGGGCCGGAGGACTGTGACCTTCCGCGCAGGGATTAGCAGAGGTCTGTATGAGTCGGGTGACTGTGAAGAGCACTGCGATCTCAGGTGTATCCGAATTCTACGTGTTCAGTCGCTGAGCTGACAGCAAACGCTCCGCGATGAGTAACGAGGTACGCTGGCTAAAACTAGTGAGGCTGACAGACTAAATTAATGGCTGGCTTTTAAAATTCACAAGGCAAGCTGAAGGTCACACCTTAGAAAGTGGCATTGAGAGACAAGAGGTGCAGAATTTACAAGAGATAATATACAGGAATTAGGTATGGAGAGGCAGATGTGACCAGGGGAATTAATCCTATCAGCTGCACAACGATTATCACAAAGGATTAAAGAGATTAGATGAGTGAGGTATTTGATGGGTGAAAAGATTGCTCCTATGGTAGTACAACGGAGAAAATGCATGAACTCAAATTCCATTTTCTTTAATCACTGTTCCATTTTCCCTTTGTTGTTGCAGTTCATCCTTCGGCTCCAGGCAGTGACCTCTACTATGGCTTGTTTATGTCATATGTGTGAAATGTTCCTTTGCACTAGTGACATTTTTGCCATTTATGTGATATCTTCTAAGACAGGGTTAGGCAACCTTGGCACTCCAGCTGTAGTGATAAAACAAATCCCATCATGCCTCTGTCTCTGGGAGTCATACCTGTGGTTGTCAGCCTTGTATTGACTCATGAGTCTTGTAGTTCCACAACAGATGGAGTGCCAAGGTTGCCTACCATTGCTCTAAGACATCCTGTTGTGTTCCATAAAGGAGCAAGGTTAGCATTCTGATGTAAAGTAGAACTATGGTCTCCCATTAAATAATATTTGTTGCAGGACTTAATTAGAGGTGCAACTACACTTTCAGGTTTTATCTTACTCCCCCACCAAAATCCCACAAATACCTGTTGATCCTGCCAGGAATGTCCACCTAATGCAGCTTCATGTGATAGGGTGGCAACAACGCTGCGCTGCTTCTGATTTCAGACCAGCGTTGCCACACCCATGAAAGCTGTAACTTGATTGCGAATCTTCATATTTAGAGAGCAAAGAGAGTTGCCTTCCACTCAGACTATCCAATTGCATGGAAGGGGCTGGTTGCTGCATATTATCTAATTATCACAGGTAGCATTTTAGAAATAAAAATATTCAAAAACTCATAACTTTTTTCCAGTTATGAATTATCGGTCCAAAAGTAAAAGTAATGGTTTCAGTTGTTTTTATCTATGCGTAGACATCAGTGATTCTTTACACCTATCAATACCAATAGCACCAACTACAGACCCAAAAATATCAAAAACCCTCCCATATGTTATCATAAGGCTAGCATGTTTGATGTCAATCAACTTCTCTGTGCCACCAGACTTTTACAGACGGTTTTATGTTTGTGCACTGCATGGTTTCAGAGTTATGTGTTATTACCTTTTTTCAAAGTTTGAAGAAAGAAGATTGAGAAAATGGTTCCTTCTGCCGGCAGCAGGCCAATCGCATCCTCTCAGCTTAGGAAAAAATAATTGGCTAATAAAAAAGTTTTTTTTTCAAAAAATGATACTGTTGTATATTTTAAAATGTCATGACTTTATTAATGCAGACATGTAAAGTAACTAAAAGGTCAAATGTAACCTCTCCCGAGCTCTGCCCAACCTCCTAGTTGTTACATGGGGCTCCTACTAGCAGGGGTGTCCCTAGCATAGTTGCCGCCTGAGGTTGGGTGGTGGTCATGTTCCAGGAGAGAAGATCCTGAGGGAGGGAATTGAAGGGGTACTGATGGTTCACATTAATGGTGCTCTTACCAGCATCCTGGTGGTGCACCGCTATGCTCTGGCCAGTGTCCCATCCAGCTCACTGATGTCACTGGTTGGCAAGAGCTGGGCGGGATGCTGGTCACAGCATCACAGGTTGCTAAGAGCTGGGAGAGGAGATGTGTTTGGCCCTTACCTGAAATGCTCTGACCATAAAGGGGGTGGTAGGCTCTGCCTGCCGCCCCCCATGACCCAAAAAGATGCTGCCTGAGGCAACAACTTCAGGCTGCCTCATCAAAGGGGTGGCCCTGCCCAAGGTTGTGGGAGATGCAGTGTGGAACTTCCACCTCTTACATTCCCAAGACATAAGATATCAATCTGTAATTCAACTCTGCACTGTCCACTCACAACTGAATAATCAATGTTGGATGGATAGGTATTTAAGAAAAGGACGCTAGCTTAAGCCGAACATGAAAACTTTTTTTTTCAATTTTCCTTTAGGTCTAGATCATAGAAAGAACATAGAATGACTGCAAAAGAGTCATAGGATGATGGGGTACTCCCACCATATATATGCATCTGCCTAGAAATGCCCTAAACCTCTCTTTCTAAACTTGGAAACATCCCCAAATCCTGTGCTCAGGGGGAATTATTTCAGATCATAGGGCCCCATAGCATAACCTTGATGGGGCTCCTCCTCACTGTCCAGTTACTTTTTCTCAGCACCCTCTCTGTGGACCATCAATCAGTTATATTGTACTGACTGTGCTGACAGCTCAGACAATACCAGTGATTGATCAGAGCATAAAGGTGTGCTCAGATCAATAGCAAATAGACCATAGAGAAGAATGTGTTCTGGAGCGTCATGAATAGAGTTGCCACCTTTTCTTCAAGCGAAACCTGAACACACTCTAGCGATGCGCGGGCATTTTTTGGGGGAGAATGAGTCGCGGCTTATGCATACATAAATAGCGCCGCCCATTCATATGTAAATATCACACGTGAGACTATTTTCAGTGGGGGGCCAGTAGCCCCTATCTTAATTTTGGCTACCCCTGTCTGCCTGACATCTTGTGTCTGGGTTTCTGCTGCCATGAAACCCGGACACAGCATTCAAAACCCGGACTGTCCGGGTGGATCCTGGACAGGTGGCAACCCTAGTCATGAACACCCTGGAGCTGTGATCTGTACGTCTTCTAGTGACAGGAAATGTACTGCAGACGTTATCCTCACAATGAAAGCTGCCCCAGCCAACAGGAACTACAATACATTTCCCAACCCTATATGGAATGTTCAAATCAGTGGCCTGAAGCTTAATGGAACACAAAAGAAACTGCCTGTCCCACTATGATAAGGTATATCTGGATGTGGAGGTGTTACTACCTGTATTATTATCGGGGGACAAGCCATGTCACCTATAGAAATCAAGCATTCGGAGGAAAGATACCACCAGGTCTTCTATTTAAGCGCTACATGAGCCACTTTAGCTGTAATTATACTTGTTTTAGCATGGACCCATTTTCAGTTTATGCTTATTCCCAACAGTTTGATGGGATCATGCATAAAGGTCGATATACTGTTTATAAGCATTTGTGTTTTGCTTCTGACATGTATTTGTAAGGGCTTGATCGCACCAGATGCATTGGGGTTGCGCTGTTCGCCTTTTTCAGCATAGTCCCAATGCACAGATAAGGTTATTATATTACCGCATCACACCATACTGTGCTGATACAATGTAATGAGATGTCACTCATGACATTGCAATAAAGTTCTTTAAAAAAAAGTAAACAGTGTGATGCTCCGGGATCAGCGCATTAGAACTGTACCTGCCAGCACACACCAGCGGACATGTGAATGAGCCCTTAATCATTTGTGCAGGCAGTGTTTGAACACACAAGACATGGTGGCAGAAAATATTGTGTATCGAACCTCCTAAGGAGCTGCAGAGAATAATAGAACCATCCATCATCACCATGTCTAGGGGTGTCCTGATTCAAACTACCCATTAGCACTTACCACCCTCTATGGTGACTGATAAAAGCGAGGTCCACACTGTAGATATGTTGCTGGAGAACTTTGTTGATGAACCTAGGGGAGAGAGGTTGAGGGTCAGGATCATCCAGGCTGGTGTAGACTCCTTTAAGTGGTAGGGCACAGTAGCTGCTGCCATTCACAGACTATGACCTTTAAACCAGACGTGGCAATCTGTGTGAAGAGCACCTGACACAGCGGTACTTGAATCAGCAATCATTAGTCATCTTCATCCTTGATATCAGTAGAAGCCACTGGGTCTCTAGACTCAGGCCTCAGACCCCAATCACACTAAGCGTTTTGTAGAGCGATTTCTGCTCAAAAATCGCTCAAATATGAAGCTCAATGTAGCTCTTCAAATTAATTTCAATGAAGATGTTCACATCTTGCAGCTCATTGTCGCCTGTAGCTTGTAGCTGAAGCTTGTTGCTCGAGCATGAGCTATTTTTCGGCGGATTTTGAGCAATTTGGCCCAATAGACTTTGATAGACTGCCAAAAGAAACTCTATGCAGCGCGACAAAATGTTCACTGTAGCTCAGTGTAGCTCAAAGTCGATCGGCTTAAATCAGCACTGAAAAAGTGCTTATTTTGTTGTAACTTAGTGAATTGGGCCTTAGTGTAAGCACATGGCTAGTCTCTGTGCTTTAGGCCTAGCCAAATCAGACAGTCCATAGCAGCCTTTCCCCAGGCAGGGCCCAGGGAAGGAAGAGAGAGCTCACATGGTCCACCCAAAGTATTTATCTCCTCTCCTAGCATGCACCACTGGCCATTAACCTACCAGCGATTGACTAGGAAGACATACATACTCAATCTCTCATTGGTTGCTCTGCGGCCTGGGTACACTGAGCAGCAGACAGATGCAAATGGTGACAGACCGATTAGGTGGAAAACAGATGAGCATAGACTACAAATCAGCGTCAGACTGATTACAATCTGACAATACGAAATTTACTAACCACTCCTGCTTACAGGGTGCTACAATTGCATCAAAGCCGCCAATGCTTCCTGGTACAGCGAAGCTGCATATATTGTGTATAAGATCATTGTCTTAAAAGAAACCTTCATCCCTGATTTTAGGGCCCCAGGCCCTCAGCCCCCTTTAGTCCAGCAAGCCCGTATTATAGTCTAGCATGTTTGCATAATAGTCCAGTGCAGGTAGGTTTTGTTTTTGTGTTTTTGTTAATGGTTTACCTGCAAAAGGATTTGTAATTCTGATTAGCTACTTTTGTGATTCCCACCCCCCTGCCACACCGCACAGCCAGACAATGATAAACCTATTACCTAATGCAGCCTTCTTTGTAATCCTACTATCTGCAATCCGTTCACTGGGCAAAAAAAAAAACAACATGATCATCTCTGTTCAATGGACAGGGAGGTAACCGAAGAAGTAGTAAATCTATGGAAAGAGAAAATTAATGACCCTGGTTCTGCAGTGTGGCAGAAGTGTATAAATCACAAGTCTGGCTGAACAAAACCACAAATCCTTTGTCAGGCAAACAGTAAATATGCAGAGTTTCATTTGTGTAGTTAGCAGTTTTGCTGGAGTTCTGGAAAGTATACTACTCGAAATACCTCATTTTTGGCCTTTATTTTATTTTTGTTTTAATAAGTATGCGATATGTGCAATGGGTCACTATTATTCTCTGGTCCCAACGGCATTGCTACCAGGGTTTTTTTTAACGGCTGCAGTACTGCAAGTCCAAGCATGCTCTGTCATTCCCACTGCAGCGGCACCTCGCATGGTACGGAACACAACCCTGTTTACTGTGTCTGCGGCGATAATGAGAAACCTTGATTGAGGTCGCTCACAAAAGAAAATGTTCCCTAAAATGACTGCAGTAATTTCAGGAATGAACATTAGAAAATTGCAGCCGTGCCAACAGAATTCTGCCGCACCTGAGACGATTCCTATTATTTCAGTTCAATTAAGGGGAAATTATTTTCAAGGGAGGTTATTTATTAATGTGTCGCATGGCGCGGCCCGCCATCGGGAAAGGCCGTGAATAAGTGTTGAGCCTGTCCCTTCTTCAGCAGATGGATAAGCAGTTTTTGGTCCTCTCAATCCTTTGTCAAAACAGGGGAATAAAAGCGGGCCGAGGCAAGGAGTATGACAGGTCACAATTTATCTTCCCCGGATTATGTGCAGTGGCATTAAAGAATGCTATGAAAGAAATGGTTTTCTGCAGCCTGTCATACTGTAGATAACCTTATGCATTGCAAAGACTGGCTTCTCGCTGAATGTATTGCCTATACGTCACTGTCACAACTGTATATGTACATAACTATATACACATGTTTATAAATTTATTAAAGGACAGCTCCAGTCAAAATTCAAACATTCGTACTCACTAAGGTTATACATGACTAAGGTAGAAGAGATGTCCCCAATTCTCTTCACCGTCATGAAGCTACTAAGACCAGCAACCACCATCCGGTTCCCCCAAATAAACCAGATCACACTTCATATGTAGTTAAAGGACCAAAGCAGCCTTTTATCGCACAAGAAAAAACAAAATAACAGAATGATAAAATTCAACCTCAGGAAAAAACTCCCAAAACAAGGTTGCAGGTCTTTGAAGGCCACGATATTACCAGATCTGTTCTCTGTGGAACTATTAAATATGTTAGGCCCCCCAGCTGCACCACACCGCCTCGGGGACTACCTCCAAATTGATTTCAGACACCTCAATAGCTAAATTTCCTGTTCACCATATTTCACACCATGAATCGAGGACACCATACCAAGGCCGGTCCCCAAACATTATCCATCAGCACCTATTATGGCCCCCTTAAAATGACCACCATCTGCCAATGCTGTTATGACATTGCAACGACACAACTGGTAGACAAACAGGCTGAGTGGGTGGAAAGTTCACTTTTAGTTGGATGATCTCCAACAGGTCCAGTGAGACCCTCCTCCTCAGACCACCACAGATGCTCTTCCTAACCTTTTGACCCGACCGATCAAGTAAGTGGCCCTGCCCTAATGTCAAATCCCTATTAATCCTTCAGTCAGTGGCGTAACTAGAACCTTCAGGGCCCCGGTGCAAGAAACCATGAAGGGCATCCCCCAACCCCCCACCGCCATGGCACCGCATGGTTAACAGGAAGGCTGCCGAGGTCCCCAGCAAGCGCAGGACCTCAGGCAGCTGCTTCAGTTTAAAAATTTAGTGCTGGCGTTCTGTGGAGAACGCTGACCCAGTATCTGCGTTTGCGGACACACAGACGGGATTAACAAGGGAACCGGCATTTATTTACAAAGTATTCGTTTGTAATGGTTAATTGTGACCGTTAATAATATGCTGTCCATGGCAGTAGATGATGGGTGGCAGTAAATAATGGATGGAATATTATTATTATTATTTTTTAATTTTTAATTTTAAGTTTTTCAAAAATACAGACAATAAATCAAAGAACACAAAGGATAGGACAAAATATAATGCGGCTTATACATCGGTAATGTCAGACATTCACAGAGTAACCAACAGTAGTGCAGCTATCACAAGCCCAAACGGGTGGTATGTAAGTAGAGTACTCAGATACCCGTGTATATATAACAGTATGAGATCCAAGGGGCTATGGAATTTGATGCAGATCGTAGCATATCGGTGTTAGGCATAGGGAAAACCCTAGGGGCCAAACGTCGGTACTGGCCACCCGTTATCCAACTGTCGGCTATTTAGAAACTGTTTGGAAGTAACACAAAAAGGAAGGGGTGAGAGGGGATCAGAATCAGGAAAAAAGGGGAAAGCAGGAATCGGAATCAAGACGCAGAGTGCGTAGAGATCAGGCAGGGATCCAGCAGAGACCCAAGCAGGTATTAAAGGTGTGCTTCAGCCCACTTCAGGTAGGGCGTGTGGCCAAACAAGTCTAAGCATGTCCATGGCCCACTGGGAGACACTTCCCCCGAATGTGGCATGGCATTTCACTCCACCATTAGTGCACCATACTCTGGGGAGTGGAGGAATTCTAACCAGTAGAACCATGCTAGATGGAATATTATTAACAGTCACAATTAACGATTTAAACGAAATACTTTGTGAATAAATCCCGGTTTCCTCGATAATATTGGTCTGTGCACAAGCGCAGTTGCTGAGGTCGGCAAATTCGACTACGTTTGCGTTCTCGACAGAACACTGGTATCTGTGTTTAGTATCGGGGCATTTTCACGAGTACTTGTGAAAATGCCCAGTTTTGGCACTGACTGGTGCATCCCTACTAAAATATAATGCATTGATGGGACTTGTAGTCCTGCATAGTTGGTGCTATTCTGCATTGCTGTATAATCATCATACAGCAATGCAGAATACCACCAGCTATGCAGGACTACAAGTCCCCCTCCCCTTCCCACTCCAGACTTACCTTCCTTCTTCTGCAGGGCCCTCTTCCATGTCTCGGCGGCCAGGGGGCAGAGCTAAGAGGAGAGAGTCCTCACAAAGCAGAATGTGCTGCCCGGCGGTGCCTGCAGCACATTCTGCGGGACTAGGGACAGCCTCTCCTGCCCTGCTGCACAGCCGCCCGTACATTCTGCGATCGGCAGGGAATGAGGGGCACGATCCCGGGGGGGCCTCTTCTGCCTTTGGGTAAGCAGCCAGTCAGTGCCCCTTCTTTACATAGAACTTGCTCTTGGCTGTGGCTGGGAGTCTGCTCCTGATTAGAACTGACCTGGAAGTGGCTGGTAGAGATGTGCTTGCGTTTATTCACATCTGTGTATGTATTTGTGTGGCCCTGTATGCATAAAGTACGGGCAGCACAGTGGCTTAGAGGTTAGCACTTCTGCCGTGCAGCACTGGGGATCCCCGGTTCATATCCAGGCCAGGACACTATCTGCATGGAGTTTTCATGCTCTCCCTGTGCTTTCATGAGTTTTCTCTGGGAGCTCTAGTTTCCTCCCACACTCCAAAAGACATGCTGTCAAGTTAATTGGCCCTAGTGTATGTATGTGAGTTAGGGACTGTGGATTGTAAGCTCCTTGACTGCTGTGAATTTACAGTTTGTGAAGTGCTGCATAAATTGTTGGTGCTATATAAATATCTGTATTAAATAAAATAATTATGAAAGGGAGACAGTGGAGAGGATCTGGAAGAGGAGCTAGGAACATCAAAAAGCAGTAACATGATGTGGAATCAATTAGACATGTGCATCCGGATGAACCTACAAATCAACGAAAATCAGTTGCTTCGTCCGAGTCTGAAATAACGAATTTAATGTATGCACTTATATAATAAAACGATATTCGGTCATACATAAATTAGTTTTCAGAACATAATCAGTGTTCTGTGCATGCCCGCCTCCATCTTGGAGGCGGAGCGTGTGATATCACATGACGGTGACGTCACACACTGAACAAGCGGTGGCCATATCGGTCCCCGCCATTTTGGAGTAGATCTTGGTATACACCAAGATGCCGGCGCTCGTTCTGCGGTTTCAGTGTGCAGTTTCGGATTCGGAGGCTTGTTGCCTCCGAATCTGAAACAACATAAGAATTTGTTTCCTTTGACGAAACGAATGAAAAAGTTTTTCGTTTTTATTTGTTTCGTCTGGAAACAAATTTTATTGTTGTGCACATGTCTAGAATCCATCTCTTCTTTTCTTTTGCTGGCTGATTTAGTGGCATTTTGGATGATCAGATGCTGGTCTTCTGTTTTCAAGTTCCAGTGCCTTGCATGACTAATACCTGTGGTGCCAACCTCTTGCTTGCTGTTCAACTCAACTTCATCTTCCCCCACTTGTGCCATATCTGCCTGATGGGTGTTTGTGCAGGTTGAGAGTGTAATGCATCAAAGAGATTTTCCAGCTTGTGGGACAATAATCTAAGCACCAGCAGACTGAAAGTGATTGTTACTGAGGCAGGTTAACTGAACAGTTAACCCTTTACACACACGAAGATTAGCCTCCACCATGTGTTTTAACGGAAACCGTTACACAGCATCTGCTGTAGCGATTCTGCCATGTCTGTGATCCAATACTGCCACATCCCGACAGGAATGTAACAGAGTTTTAAAATGTGGTACCCCTCACAGAGGCAAAGGTTCTTTTATTTTTGATTTGGAGCATTACAAAATTCAGTTTAACTCTGGTTCATTTAAAACAAAACACGGTAAACCAGTTACATATGTCAGTTGTAGCATGTCTAACATGTTACATTCCTTGACTTCATTAGACATTTACAACAGGTTAAGTGCAGGGCCTTTAGCAGACTCTGGCTTAATGGAGGTATAAGATATCCATTGACAACGAGCTCATTAACAGGCTTGTGCAGATCTTGTCTAAGATATTTATGCATTTATTCACGTTGATCTGCTCTGGGTCAATGTGTTTTGAGCTGGTTGTTTTTTTCCTCACTGTGTACCTTCTTTGCTTCCTCACACAGACAAGAGCACGGCTGTCCTTATAATGAGGCAGCCTAAGGCTTTTGCCTCAGACGGCAGCTCTATGGGTCATGTGGGGGCTGGCAGGCAGAGCTGCTCAATGTTTGCAGTGTGCCCGCTGCCCCTTTCCGGCCAGAGTGTCCCAGGTTGCTAAGAGCCGGCACGGAGAAGTGTAAGGGCCAAACTGTATTCATCACTGTATTCACCCTTTGCTTGTCTATGACTATGTTGACTGTCTGTCCACCTTGTTCATCTGGTAGTGCTGTCTCCCTGTCCAGACTGCATTTGCCCCTCTCTTGTTTAAGGAGCCTACTTGTTGGGACTTTATAAATCCTGGAGTACAACCAAAGCATACAAGCTTCCCTAAAATGTGGCTGTAACAGGTGACAAGCTCTTCAGCACTGGCCATCAAGTCTGTAGAGGGACTATATATCTTGTGGGTCACACTGTCATTTATGCCAAGCCTTCCGCTGCCTCCCAGCAAAACTAAAACTAAACGTTTGTGCGGTGAACCTCTTTGTCCAAGTTTTCTTTATTTTTCATCCTGACATTTTGCAGGTGATCATTCACCTCAGCTGAGCACCGCATCCCTCGTGTGCTAACTAAGCGGTGACAGATGTGTATGTTTTGCACAGCTCCACAAGCCCATGCTGAGAATTTTCCCCTTGGTATTCCATCACCCCCTCTCTCCGCACAGTTCTCTCCATTCTGGATTCCCCACTTTCTCTCCATCAATCTCTCTCTCCCTCTCATGTCCCCTTCTCTCCTAAAGCATCATTATTATAGAGATCAGCTCCACACAAGACATAAGTCATTCTCAGCTCCCACGGTTTACATTGTCACACTACTAAATTAAATTTTTGCACTCTAGCCCAGCATAAACAGAGCAATGAATCTCTATATTATTTACAAGATGCAGCCTCTCATCCCCGAGTCTCTGGGGACCGGAGCACTTTTTGTGCTTCTGCTAAACATGAATAATACTTTTTATTCGTTTCAGACATTGTTACCCGATAAACAAAAAGATTCTCATTTAATCCAGGTACCATGACCATGAAAGAAAGCTGAAAAAGATCAAGTAGATATAAACCCTAGCCGAATGACCATTCGGGGGGTATTCACAGAACGTTTGCAGAGATGTTTTAGATTCACACTGCACTGTGGCCACTAGATGGAGCCAAGGAGCATGGGAAATTCCTCAATATGGACACCAGATAGAGCATAGGAAATTCCTATGCTGCTTGGCTCCATCTATTGGTCATAATGGAGTGTGAATCTAAAACACATAGGTTTGCAGAACAGTTCTGCGAATATTTTATAAATACATCCCTTAGTTTGCTAAAACATTGTGTATCGTAAACAATTGCCTGTGTGACAGGGTGACAATGCATGAGCACAGTTAAAGGAGAACTATGAGGAATATATGGTGTAAGGCAGGGGCGTCCCGAGGCTGGGTGACACCCGGAGCGGTAACCGGGTGTCACCCCGCCCACTCGCCGAGACATCACCGACACCCCCCGCACTCCCCTTGTGACGCCACTGGTGTAAGGGTCTTAGAATCTGAGAATCACTGATGCTCTTTCTCTTGAAACCATTAAAGGAGAACTATGAGGTGAGTGATTTTCACTCAACCTCATAGTTTGAGCCAACGTGTCACAATGAAACTGTCACACGTCGTTTCAATAGATCGGGAAGTGAGCGAACACATACCGTCGCTCGCTCACTTCTCGATCATCTCCCTGCAGAGAGCCGTGACTGTCAGTCAACGCTCCCTGCAGGGACACCCCCCTACCCTCTCCGATCCTCCAGCGCTGAGTGCTGATAGGCAGAGCCTGCTGTCACTCACGCATCTGGCTGGATCTCGACAGTAATGTCGGGATCCGTCCCGGCTGCGGCCGTCTCAGTATACCGCAAGCTGTAGCTCACGATATACTGAGCTTTGGGTCACGGGAGAAGGCTAGTATATGTCCTCCTGTGACACTTAGGAGAACTATGGGGGAAAACACTTGCTTAATGTAAAATTAAACTCTCTTTTTTTTTTAATTCGCATGAATCTACTGCTAGCAAGCAGTAGATATATGCAAAAACATTTAAAAGAATAAAAAAGTTACCAAAAAAGTAAAAACTTACCTGTGTCTACACCGCTCGCTCCCGACTGAAGACCTGAAGCCTCTTGAGCAGCCGTGCAGGAAGATGAGAGCTAGCACATGCTCAGTAGAGATCATCGACGGGGAGAAGAGGAGAGATGCAGTAGAGGTGAATACACACAGTCGGGAGCGTGCGCGTCGGACAGACACCGTGGGACCCGTGGAATCTGCACTGGATCAGAGACCGGCACCAGCGCTGGAGGGATTGCTGAATACAAGTGAAAGGAAAAAAATTATCGGATCAAGAGGCATCATTTAAGGTAAAACAGTAGAAAGGCATCATGGCACACTCACAAACCAGCATGTAAAACAACTTGTCTCACCACTAAGGACAATGACAGAGGTTTGGATACACGTCTTCTGCAAAGGATGTGTAAGCCGCACTGCCGCGCCAAGGCACCTCTTATAGTGCGGTCCTAACTCTAAACTATGAGAGTCTCCATCTTGTGCGCCCATTATAGGGCGAAAGCATCTGTGTTACCCATATCAACTAGTTACAATCAGTTTATTTTATTAAAGCTGAACTCTGGGAAAAACAACAAACTCCCCACAAAAACCCACACTCCGGATAGAAACTCCATGCAGATACTGTGGTGGCTGGACCCCAATGCAGCAAGGCAGAAGTGCTAACCACTAAGCCACGGTGCTGCCCTTCTATAACATGGCAACACTATAAGCCATGTGAGGGGAATTTATCAAAACTGGAGCAGGCAGAATCTGGAGCATTTGCCCATAGTGACTAATCAGTTTCTCTCTTCAGTGTGTGTTCAGTTAAGCTTTGAAAATGAGAGATAGAAGCTGATTGGTTGCCATGGGCTACTGCTCCAGATTCTGTCTGTTCCAGTTGATAAACTCCCTCCAATATGTTTTCACTATAGTGGTTCTTAATATCAGGAAAGTCAGTAACAAAGTAAGACTACACAGAAAAGGAATAGCAAATTAAAAAAAAAGACCCTGTCGCTAACGTAAAGGGTATCTATGGTCAAAAACTAAAAATAAATCTGTATTTTATATTGACTTTCCATAAGTTCTATCTCGCTTCTAATAATCATATTGATCTTAAAGTTTATACATTTACTTACTGAAGATGCCCATAGGATGTACTTCCTCAATGCACACAATACCACAACTCTCACAGAGCCTGCCTTCTGAACTACAACTCAACGTCTGAACAATGTAACAGTATCCCTGCTTGCTGGAAGCAATGTAGTCTTGAGAAATGGAGATTGCATCACATCAAGCAGCAAGGAAAGGGATGCAAAGCACACCGGGAATCCAGGAAGTTGGTGAAAGGGATGGGCAGATGGAAGGCAGCCCTCACTACATAAAATGGTTATAATTAGATTGTAACATGTTTGGTGAGCTTTTGGCTAATCTAAACAAGATTGTACAACTGGATTGTAACCTGTGGTGGTGTTACCATTTGAAAAGCTTTATTTTGTGTTTACAGCAGCTAAGGATTATATTGATACTCAGCACGCATTAAAGGAAAAGGAGCTGGAGAAACGTCTTAGCGTGTGTTTTAGGCTCTTCACGTGTGCACAATGCAGAGAGTGGCATAAAGATCAATATATGCCTTTCCTGCCCTATTTCCTCCACTGCTTTCCTTTACTGTGTTCCATTCAGCTAGATAAGCTATTAACCTATTTCCACCCAAGTATTTATCTAATTCAGCAGTAAGTATTCCTATAACAAGGTCTATGCTGGCCGCGTCTGCTGGCCTGATTAGTACTGAAAAGATGTCACTCATTAGAATTCATGGGGCTTCCAAGGAACCTCAGAAAAAATTTACAACTATCAATGTTTTGGGCTGATCTAATAAACTGCTGTTTTCCGCCACGGAAGTTTTCCGACTGTCTCGCAATGCTTTCAAGCAGGCAGTGAGGAGTATTTTATTTTATTATACCCCCTTAGCACATTAGCCTTTGATATAATCTACTGGAGTTTGAGCTTCAACTCTCTTTTGTTTTAGCTTTGCAGGCCAGTGATGGCATAGAATTGAAAATCAGATTTCATTGAAGCGTATTGGAGGCAAAGAGGAAGGCAAAATGGAGGTGGTTTTTAAGGGTGCAATGGGCATTAAAGAGGCATTGTCAAGGTGATCTTGCAGGCCAAAGGGATAGTGCTTTGAAATGGCATGTGCCAGCCCAGTTATCCTCATCTTACCAGTGATGCCTTGCAGCTCCTGCCTCTGATTTATCTGGCAGTGAAATCCAAGGTGCCAGGTGCTAAGGGGAGCAATGACGTCACTCCCCCTGGTCATGTGTTCATTTAATAAGAACTATGACATGGTTCTTGCTAAATGAACACATTGTTATCCCAAAAAGGATTTTTGGTGGGCTGGTGACATCTCCTCAAATGATCCATGTAACTAGTGGTGCCATCCGCAGTCACTACGAGCACTCTCCCCTGTCCTTGGGGTATCCGGTAAGGAGTGCAACAAGTCTCTCTCTATATTCCCCCTGGTCATGTGACAGTGCACAGGCCAAGTGATTGGATACTAGACCCCCAACTTTGTCACATGAGAGGAGGTCACATGATTCCTCTGTACCCAGAGGCACCACTGGCTGCAAGGGAGGCAGGAGTGACAAGGGAGCACTGGTAAGGTGAGTATAATTGATGTGTGGAAGGGCTTTTAAAAAGGCACAGTCACTCTGCCCTGAAGGAGCAAGGTGACAGTGCTTCATTAAAGAGTATCTATGGCCAAACACAAAAAATAAATATGTATTTCCTTATTGATTTCCTTATATGTTCTATCCTAATAACCATATCCATCTAGAAGTTTGTAAATGTACTTATGAAAGATGCCCATAGGACAGGAGTGGGCAACTCCAGCTCTCCAGCTGTGGTGACAATACAAGTCCCATGAGGCATTGCAAGATTGACAGTTACAGGCATGACTCCCAGAGGCAGGGGCATGTTGGGATTTGTAGTTAAAGTACAACTGGAGTGTTGGAGATGTCCACCCCTGCCATAGGATGCACTTTCTCAATGCACTGACACAATTTTGCTCAGCCCTGTGAATATGCAGTTCCTTGTGTCAAAACGCTGCCTTCTGAACTACAACTCTGAACAATGTAACATTATCATTGCTTGCTGGAAGCAATGTATGATGGGATATGTAGTCTTGAGAAATCAAGATTGCCTCACGCCAAGCAGCAGGGAAATTGACACAAGCACACTGGGAATCCAGGAAGTTGATGAAAGTGATGGGCAGACAGAAGGCAGCACTCACTACATAAAAGGGATTTTTTCAAGTAAGCTTTGATTGTATTATCAGAAACAAGTCTAGTATGTATTCCTATTACAATGCTCATGTTATAACAGGAGAGGATATGCTGGGACTTTACAACTCCCTCAATTGGCTTCTGAGAGATATAGAAACTGCTATCAGCTATGGACCTGTTCTTGTGCCCAGAAATGGTACCTCATTAGCCTAACTTTTTAAACATTTTCTTTACAGAAAAATAAAAATCAGTTGATGGAAAGAAAATATAATTAAAATGTAAAAGGAAAGTACACAAAAAGAGGGGGAAAACAACCTTAAATACCATAAAAACACACCACCTAAAAAAAAAAAAAAAAACAATTCCCCTTAACCTCCACCGACGA
>NW_017306888.1:255027-308192 GCF_000935625.1 Nanorana parkeri
AAAAAACACCCCCCCAAAAAAAAAAAAAAAAAAACAATTCACGTAAATCAGCAGCTCAGTGAGCAAAACCGATCATTTCCACGTCTGAGAAATTTTACCAGCAATGTAATTTGTAACTGCGTTGAAATCACTACATTCATCCCTAGATAGTGGCTATGATTTGTTTTCAGTCTTTGTTGTTCAAATTAAAGTACAACTAAAGGCAAAACTTTTTTTTTGTAGTTTTGGATAGAGTAGTGAGGGATTAGAATGCCTGTTGGTTTTTATTGCTGTCTGTGTCTTATTACGGATTTTGACTTGCCACAGGAGCAGGAGTAGAGGAGAAATCTTCCAACGGGGACACTAGATCCCTTGACAACTGTCTAAGAAGGAATATTCATCAAATTGGGAAGATTTCCTCCTACTTCCTGTTGCGTCTTCAGGACAGAAAGTAAAGGGAAATCTGCCTATTGAGAGAAAGATGTAAAAAAATGCCTAAAGAATGCCTAAAGAAAGTGCTTTTAAACACAATTAAATTTTTACAGAAATCAATGCAAAATGATGTGTCTGTGGTCAGCAAAGAAATAGGCAGGGGGCTTATATGACTATGTGAACAGGGGACAATGAACAGAAGGGTAAACGTGGGTTTGTCATTAGGGCAAGGTTACTTACTTGATTGGTTGGGTCAAAAGGTTAGGAGGAGCTTCTGTGGTGGCCTGAGGAAGAGGGTCTCACTGGACCGGTTGGAGATCGTCAGATGAAGAGCGAACTTACCACCCACCTACCCTATTTGTTTGTCTGTTGTGTCATTTAAATGTCATAGCAGCGTTGGCGGTTGGGGTCTTTGAAGGGGGCCAAAATAGGTGATGGTGGATAATGTTTGGAGACCTTTCTTGGTATGGTGTTCTCAATTTATGCTGTGAAATATGATTAACAGGAAACGTAGATATTGAGGTGTCTGCAGTCAATTTTGAGGTTTTCTCCAAGGCCCTGTGGTGCAGCTGGGGGGCCTAACATATTTAGTTTCCGCAGAGAACGGATCTGTTAATTTTGTGGCCTTCAAAGACCTGCAACCTGGTTCTGTGAGTTTTTCCGAATGTGGAAAAAAAAGGCTGCTGTGGTCATTTAACTCCACTGGAAGTGTGATCTGGTTTATTTGGGGGAACCAGAGGGAGGTTTGGGTGGTCTTAGCAGGTTTATGACAGTGAAGAGAAATGGGACATCTGTTCTACCTTAGTCAAATTGTACACCCATAGAAGAAATTAAAGAAATTAGGTCCTATGTGTGACCACGGTCCCTCTTTAAAGAAGAACTCTGGGAAAAAATGGAATACCCTTGCAGTGGGGCTATCCCCGCACTGCAAGGGTTAACTGCTCGTTTGTGTCCAGGTGCTAAAAAAAAAAGTTATACTCACCCGATCATTCGGGCCAGTTTGTTCTCAGACCACTCCCTAGAGCCTCCTCCCCCCTTGCGCCCCTTTCTGCAGCGGTCTGAGGATCCTTCTGCCATCACGTCCTATACAAGTGTAAACAGGCGAGGACCCTGATGAACATTTCATCTGTGCAGTGGAGGAGTAGACACATATCAGTGACCAGAGAAGCAGTGAGTCGGGTTTGCAGGTTTATTTTTTAGCACCAAGACAAAAACAAGCAGTTAACCCTTGTAGAGCAGGGGTAACCCCACGGCAAGGGTTAATATTTTGTTTCCCTGGAGTTATTCTTGAATATGTCACAATTGAGCGAGTATGAATCAGGAACAGTCCCTGTTCCCCTGAGCCAATAGCATCATACAATCTTTATCTTTACTTGCCAATTAATGCTGAAAGCAGCTAATACCCCCACTACCCTGCTACAGGAATCTTTCATTTAACACTCCTATTTTTTTAATAAATATCAATGACATAACATGTAATCCAGGTTATACCCAGATATGTTGTGCTGTTAGTGTTCTATACTGTGCAAAGCAGCAGACTTTGTTTGCGCAAGCACTCATGTTTTTGTAATACAAATTTGCAAACTGCTGCACTGAATTTGCTTGCTCTGATAAGGCACAGAAAAGCCTTAGGCTACATCTACATTAACATTATTTTTCAGACACACTAGCAACGATGAGTCTGGTGGGGGAACTTAAAACGTGATGCAAATTTATTTTTAATGGTGTGTTTTCTACTGCAAAGTACAGAAATGTGTCAGTATCAGCACATACTTCTCACACCATTCTCAGCTGTCCGCATTTTGACATTGTAGTTCCAATTTGTGAAGTTGAAAAATCTTGTAAAACAGAAGTTGTCTTGCACCAGAATAGGAAAGTTAGGCAGGGCCTAGGACATATACATGGCTCAGTACCAGCCTAATTAGTATCTCATTGTGACCCTTTTTTGTAAAATGAGCCGTATTAAAGGAGAACTATGGGGTCAGGGCTTTTCCCCATAGTTCTCCTTAGGGTAACGGGAGGACACAAACACCTCCCGATCTACTGAGCCGACCTGTGACAGTCTCATTGTCACAGGTCGGCTAGAACTATGAGGTGAGTGAAAAGCACTCACCTCATAGTTCTCCTTTAAGTCGTATTCCTTTTTCCTTGAGGTAGCCCTCCTCTCATCCAGATGCCAATGAATTCTGGTAAATTGAATTGTATCATGAACCCTCTGTTCAGTCACGTTAGCCACCAGCAAACAAAAAGGTGCCAGGACACTTAATGGCATGTCATGTCAATAGAACTACCCAGCAGACATTAATGCAGTTTGATTGGCTAAGATCCAGTAAGGCCAGACAATGAAATGGGCCATCTTGCAGTTATTTATCAGGCAGCACGGTCTTTGACAACCAGTCCAGGTTTGCAGCATACCCTACATAGAAATGGAGTGGGAATGTTATTATGTATAGATAGTGGATGGCTCTTTTCAACAGAAATAAAAGTGATGCAAGACAACAAACCTCTTGCGTTTTCTGCAGCAGGAATCCCTAATCTGGTGTTTACAAGCAGCAGCTGTCACCCATTCAAGGTAACAATCGGGTGACAGCCGCTGCATGTAAACGCTGCACACCGCATGTATTGATTGATATGTGATATGATTTCATGTGGTTCAATCCCAGGACGTATCTATTGTGCATCCAGGGAGAGTGTTTTCTAACCTCATGTAATCATATCACATGTCATCACATGTTTAAATGCAGCGGCTCTCACCTAATCATTAACTTCAATGGGTGACAGCTGCCCCTTGAAAACGCCAGATTAGGGATTCCTGCTGCAGGAAAACGCAAGTTCCTGACGCAGGACTCCCCAATCGCACCTAAACTTTACAGATATGAATGGGGCCATATTGTGTGTGTATTTTGGTTCATAGTACCATACCAAATATAGTTCAATTTTATTTTGAAGTATGAAATTTGGCAAGTGGCCCCCACGGGAGAAAAAAATGTGTCGAGTGGCCCCTGAGTGGGAGGTGTGAAAGTCATGGAACCACCCTGTTCTAGTTACATAATCCTATCCTTCATGTCACGAGGTCTGCTTAATTGTCATTCCTGTTCCTTAGTTGTCATTTATATGACTGAAGGAGTGAAATGTTTTCTGTCAAACTGGAACAGCATTCTCTGAACAGGGGTGGGTGGCCTCTGACACCATCTGCCTTCCACATATAATGCCAGTGATTCCCTAGCAATTTCACAATTAACACTAAGGCCCCATTCAAACTAAGCGACATACCTTACAAGCGGATCCGCGCGTCCGGGATTGAGCAACTGTTCGGGGCGACGTTCCAGCGACGATCGCGCAACCTTCACAGTCGGGCTGCATTAAAAAAATAGAAAAATTGTGCGACATCCGCAGGAAAAAGGGTCCTGCGCAAGCAATAGCGACGAGCGACGGGCAACATGGAGCTGTACATTAGAACAGCTCCATTGAATATCATTGGCCGATATCGCGTGGCAAAAATGCGTGATATCGCGGCGGGATTTACCACTTAGTGTGAATGGGGCCTTAAATCGAAGAATTAACATGTGTGCAGACTTCTTAGCACCAAGCCTGGGATCATGTAACTAGAAAAGGGCGGCTGCACAACTTTCACACTTTCCATCTTGGGACAGAGCTGGTCACACTATATTAGTAAGTGCCTGACCAAGGACCTTCATGGCAAAATCACAAGGTATTTTGTAATGAAAGCTGCAGATAAAAATATTAAAATGACATTTGAAGTTACATATTAAAGCATATAGGAGGTGTAATTGATTGGGTTTTAACTGTTGTGACAAATCAAAAATTGTATACTCCAACTTTTTGTTTTTTTGTTTTTCTAGTGCATATTCAAGGCAGCGTAACATGGGTTGAAGCCCTGATCTGCAAACTGATAGGACCAGCAATATTTAAACTTTAGACAACCTTGGTACCCAGAATTCTTGTGAGCATTACACCATTCAGGGTAGGTGCTCTGTAAGCTGCAATGAAAATGCACCAGGAGAGGAATATTACCAAAAGGTGAGTATACTGTTTTTGATTTCCGGGAGCATCATAGCATCATACAGTCTGATTTGAACAGAAAATACTCAGGGAGTAAATGCAATAGTAGTTTTATTCAGATGGGTTAGAACAAGAGTGCTGGAGGATGGCTCTTCCAAACTGTACCCAGGTAAGGCAAGCAGAGTCAACTCTAGATTGCATGAGGAATGTGCTGGTGATAATCACGTAGCCACTTTGCACATGCTCTCCAGGGAAACTATGCATATGTGGGGAAACCATAAATTGAATAAGTCCTGACTTCTGAAGGAATGGGTGAGTGCTAGAGACTGTAGGATTTCTGGATAGTTCTTACAAGCCAGGCTGCAGATGTCCTCAAAGAGGCCTGTTGTCCTTTTCTTGCCCCATGAGGAATCACAAAGAGGTTGCCTGATGCTCATTTTGTACTGGTGGCCTCTAGGTAAGTGTTTAGGTTATCTCCCACATCCATTGTGGGGAACCAGCCTGACAAGCACTATCTCCTGATTCATCTGAAATGAGGAGGCAGCTTGGGCACATGGCTTAGAATGGTTCTTAGAACTTCTTGATCCGGAAAAAAGGTTAAAAAAATGTTCACAGTGTCCCAGTGCCTGTATTTTCAAAACCCTTTTTGCAGAAGTTATTGTTATTAGGACATCTTTATTATTAAGTTCCAAATACTGTAGTGGTCCATGACTGTGAAGGGTGGCTTTGAGTTTTAAGTAAGACTGAGAGATCCCGCTTTGGAAAAAAAATATTTCATGAGAGGGCTCATCTTGGTGCAGGCTTTCAGGAAATGTGCGGCCAAATACTTGGTTCCTTAGTTCTCTCCTGAAAATCTCAGTGACTTGTACTCTCATGGAGCTACATGAGAGGTTCATGTCCTTTTGTGTCTGCAGAAGGTTGAGAATGTTCACTACTACTGGCCACGAACTGGTTTCTGCTGCTGAACTGGTGAAATCTGGGCCATATCCTCAGGTAGGTTAAAGAGATTGAGGGTTTCCTGACCCTCCTGGAGGTTATGAAACCCTCATGGGGCTGAAAGCAACCATCAAAAGGTATTTTACACCAGTTGGTGCATGATGGAGATCTGACGACAATGCTTTGAGACATAGGTCCCTCTTGGCTGTCACCACTGCCCTCATGGCCAGGGCCAAACGCTTGATGAGATTGATGGATTAATCCCCGATACATTTTCCAGTTAACTTTAATTCCTCCAGGATTTTTATTATGCTTTCCACATCAACATTTGATCTTAAAGCTGTTATTAACCAAACTGAAACTGCTTTTACCACCAAGGTAAAGGCTAGTGCAGGCCAACAAGCATTCCTGGTTGATGTACAGGCAGTCCCCGAGTTATATACATCCGACTTACATCCGACTCCTACTTACAAACGGAGGCTATTACTCTACAGCAGGGGTAGTTGTAATGCTACCACGCTCGTGCTGATGAGGAGTGCCCGCCTTTTTGGGTATGGTTTGTAGTACTGTACATACATTACAGAAAGTTGGCCCTTGTTAGACGTGCAGACGAGGGGTGCCCACCTCTTCTTCCGGGTCCCTGTGAGGTTTTTACTGCTGTTTGTATCCTCATTAGAAAGATTTATTCTCACTTCCTAGCCTTGAGACAACAGAAAGTGAAAGTAAATCTACCTCTAGAAAGGGAAATTCACTCCTGTAAGAGTGATCATGGGAAAAAGGTGTCTCCACTGAATCTTTATCTCTAATCCTTGTTTCCACGACAACCCAAAATTTTCAAAATCCAATTGTCACATGGACAGAAAGTGAGGTGAAATCTTCTGAACAGGGGCACACACAGCAAAAAATTTGCAATCCAAAATGAGCAAAATAGTTTGTGGGCTGGAGTTACACTTAAAAAAATTACCTGTTCCAACTTACATACAAATTCAACTTAAGAACAAACCTACAGTCCCTATCTTGTTCGTAACCCAGGGACTGCCTCTATATGCTTTTTTAAGGTCTATATTGAACCTCCTGTTCTTAAAGAATATTACATGCTATTCTCATCAATTAAGCATCAATGAGAAGAGGAGTGGAAAGAGAGATGGATTAATCTTCCTTGATGGGATAGAGCTTGTACCGCTGGTTATTGAGACCAGATTCTTTTCCACACCTACTGAGTAGTATTTAAATTTAAACTTTTTGTGGAGCATCCTCCGAATCAATGGCATACCTGGACACCACAATGAAGGGCTCCACCAAGGTCAAATAGAAATCCACAAAGTTGGTCATGGGAACATCACCTTTGTCATATTCTGAGGGGAAATAACCTGAGACTTGTATACCAGAATGGGACCAGCTATGCACAGGTCAAGGACGCTGGGGCTGGAGGGAACTGTAAACCCCTAATCGAGTCTCTAACAAGTTGTTTTAATAGCTCTTTGGCTGCTTGGTTTTCTGCTGTATGATCTCAAATTGAGAGAGAGAGAGAGAGAGAGATATGCAATTTGGATATGGTTCTGAGTAAAAGGTTGCTGTAAATACTTTGCTTTTGTGAGGTGGCTGAGAAGAGTTCACCACCTGTTAGAGAGGAAACCTGTATGTTTAGTTAGAGCCTGGAGGGCAAGGTTTTATTTTCTGTTTTATGTTGTTTTTAATATTGCAACCTTTTTGAATAAAACTGACTGCAAGTCAGATTGAAAAGAACTTTGCTGTAACAGTACAGTACGTAGGGGTCTGTTTCTGTGGTTTGTGGAACGTAATTTATACTGTACCATATACAAATAGCGTATAGGGTGCAGAAGTAAGGAATATGTAATGCACATCACTAAGTAAACAAGATAATATAACATACAACATACAGCGACGTACCCTCAGTTTGTTGGCCATCGAGTGCTTAGTAGAGAAAATCATTGTTTTTCAGTGCTGACTTACCTTAGGGAGGCTGACCATGTCCTACATGACTGCCTTCCATGTCTCTGCAGAGAAATGCTGTGCTGGAATTATGCAGGTAGCACCTAGATTGATGTAATTCTGCTAATCTGCCGCCATATATCTGAAAATGTCATCTGACATTCAGGTCTCATGACCCGGGGCACCAGACAGTGCCAAGAGCCCCATGTGCCTGGGACTAGCAATGCCTATTGGTGAACTGAGATGGGCTTAATTGCGAGCTGTCAATTAAGCAACAAGATTCCTCCAGTTAAGTTCCTATCTCAACACATTTTCAAAATGAACTATGCATTCTCCTCAATGCAATGTAAATGACAAACTTAACAAGGAGTATAAAACCTGCTCAGCTATGGCACATGAGCAGATCTGCAAACTCAGTCACAAAGATCTTGTTTCTGAAGTCCACAAGACATTTTAGCAGCCAATGGGTGAATCAGTCCCAGGGCATCCACTCAGAATTTTGATTATTTTTGAGTTGCACAACCTCTTCATTCTGCTTGTAATTATTGATAACAGAGCAACAATATTTTTTAGAGCACTCAGATCACAACTACAAGATCTGCCCGTTTATGCCCAGCCTAAATGCAACTGGAATAAAGACAATAATCCAGGATGCACGCACAGCAGCATAATATTAATGTGGTAAATGACAAACAAACAACAGCAAACCCCTCATCCCCCGCCAATCAATCAGAGACCCCTCAGAGTTGTGTATCATCCTTATTGTTGCAATCAGGATCACTAAGTCAAATATTGACCAACCTGGACTCAAGCAGGGATTTTCTGTCAATACCTCCCCAGCCTACACAATCATCAATGCACCACAACATCTGTCGGTGGCACACCATCGCCCTCTTGTGCCAGTACACAGGTATTAGCTATATACCAGTATGTACAGATATTTAGAAATACCAGAAGAGAGCAATTTTCAGTGATTGACTATATGAATCACTGCAATATCATTTGATTAAAAGCCCCACAACATTTCTCTCAAATGTATTACATTTAGGCAGGGGAATTAAATCATTATGTTAGGATAAACAGCATCTTATCCTTAATATGCTAATGCATGCTTTCTAGAAATGTTTTAGTTTGGTTTGATTTGTTTTGCTGTTACATAGTCACATAGCTTGGCTGAGAAAAAAAAGACCTATTTTAGTTCAAAGATAAAAAATCAATTAAAAAAAGACTTGTTAACCTGCAAATATAAAAACCTTAAAGCGCACCTAAATCAAAAAAGTAAAGATTCTCCTGCCTTCTCCAAACTCTTCACCCTTTTCTAAATAACCCTGTTAGAAATATTAATTGTGCTTAAGAAGTATCCTAAAAATGTACTTTTTGTCTTAGATTCCTCTTAAAAAATAACAGAGCACTACCTGGTATGCAAGTGTGCCTGGGCACTCATGTGCCTACAGCCTCATAGCTGCATATCTTCAGTGTGAAATCTAAGGCACTGCTGCCTCTCACTGCTTGTCTTAGGAGATCTGGAGTGAGATTTGGTGTTGTCACTACTGCGCTGCTCACTGTTCTTCTTGCTGGAGGCTTTGACTTGAGGAAGCAAAGCTCTGCCTCTATCAAGATGGCTACCTCCACACAGAGACACAGTGCAAACAAGGCATGGTAAGTCAGTAATGAGAAAAAGATCAGCTGCAGAGAGACCACCAACAATGCTGGTGACTAGTCCTTTGCCCTCTGTCTGCCTTTTTGGGCACAGCTTCTAAAGTCCAGTTTTTTTTTTCATAGCATGATCCAATTAGCCAGAGAAAGGGAAATGATTCCTTTTTAAGACCTAAAAGCAAACTGATAAGAATTAACATTCTAAAACACATTACTAAATAGTAGCCATGTTCTTTATATATTAGAAACACACCCAGCCTAGTGAATCTTCTTCTAAGTACAGTAAAAACACCTTTCCATCTCCATCTCTTGTCATTTGCAGTGACCCTAAAGTGAACAATTTTATACTGAAATGTATTATATGAGCTTTATTTATATAAGCTATAATCGTATCGTGATCACCTCTTCTTAAGGATTAGTAAAGTCAATTAAAGTGACATTAAACTCAGGAGTTAAATCGTAAAAATGCATTCAAGTACCTTAACTATTAACAAAAATGTATCTTATTTGTGTATCACTCGTCTGTAGAACCTTAAATCATCTCTGAATTGGTGCTGACACTGTCCTTCCTTCTGGAGGGGGGCTACTTTTGTTCCCCATGGTCCCTGTGTGTGTTGTAAAGTAGGAACCGCTCCAAGTTTGCTCCAGTGATGGACTACAATCTCAATACAAATTAGCTAACTAAACATGAGATTGTAGTCCATCACTGGAGCAAACTTGGAGCGGTTCCTACTTTACAACACACACATGGGGAACAAAAGTAGTTCTCAAGACTACATTTCCTATCATGCATTACTTCCAACAATCAATGATGATGTTGTTACATTGTGGGCATTTCCTGTGTTCGCTGTGAGAGAAGGGGAAAGAGTTGAGTTGTAGTTCGGAGGGCAGGCTCTGTGAGAGTGGTGACACAAGAAGAGCATAAAAGAATAAAGTGGTCACTGGCACTCCAATATCCATTCTGTCAATTCCTCTGTACATCAAAAGGTAATTTCACGGTGTGTAGCAATGTTTCGGGGGGCCATACCCGGTCCCTTCATCAGGCAAACAAAATGATAAAGTGGTATCACTTTCCTTGCCTGATGAAGGGACCGAGTATGGCCCCGAAACGTTGCTACACTGTGAACTTATCTTTTGATTTTAATAAAGAGGAACTGACGGAACAGATATTGGAGTGCCAGTGACTACGTTATTCTTTCATGGTTTGATCGGTGGCACCATCCACAGTAACTGCAGCACCCACCCGCGGACTACGGGTTCATTCCAGTCATGAGTGCGATGGGATCCAGATATGTTTGACTATAAGGAAGTGCATATTCACAGGGCTGAGTGACAGATATTGTGTCTGTGCATTGAAGAAGTCCATCCTATGGACATCTTCAATAAGTAAGTTTACAGACTTCTAGATTCATATCGTTATTTGAAGCACGATAGAACTTATGGAGCTTCAAAATAGAGAAATATTTAGTTTTAGTTTTTCACCATAGATTCCCTTTAACTAATTTGTGTGGTTTCACGCTTGCCAGATGTGAATCAAGTGTTAACTTTCTTCTCTTTCAGATGTGAACTGAACTGTTATGAATACAAACATAGAGACAAATTAAAACACGTTTGACATTGATGCATCTACCGGCTGCTGTTTACTGATGCTGCAACATAGGAATTATCTCTTTGCAGCCTAAAAAGCATTGAGCACTCACGAGCGCCATGTGCACCATCTTCATATGCCAGCCAAAACACATGGCTAAAAATAAAGGATAATACAATGAGCCGGGGATGCTTTCTCCTGGCAAAGACAGTTTATAAACCACTTAAACATAGTGTTTCCAAGCAGATAGGAAAACAACAAAGGAGCCTAGAAATGCTAATACCAATAAAAAGAAGAAAGCATTTGCTAAGTCAGTGTAACACGCACTTAAGAAAATACTCTTAAATTTACAGTTTACTTTCAATTACAGCTCTCTCCTAAGAATATAAACAGAATTTAAATTCTGACCCAATAATGAGTCGGTATGGTGAGAGCACGCTACCATCTAGTGGACAAAGATGGTAACTGCTTCTACACCAACCAATTCATAGGAAGCAATGTGTTAAAGGGAATGTACTGTATATAAAGTATGTATAGTGTATAGTAGAGGGAAATTCCCCCTCCTATAAATAAATAATAAATGCACACTTCTTCATAATAGGAAGGTGTGTGTGTGTGTGTGTGTGTGTGTGTGTGTGTCTGTGTGTGTGTGTGTGTCTGTGTGTGTGTGTGTGTCTGTGTGTGTGTGTGTGTCTGTGTGTGTGTGTGTGTTTTTTAGACTGTTCATACAGATGTAGGTGTCTAAAACATTTGTTCCTATCACTGCTATTTATAACCCTTACAATGGAGAAAGAAAACCCCATAGTAAGTTTGATTAAGAAAAGTACATTGCTGTGTGTAACATGTGCAAGCCGGTAGGAGGAACCACAAGTGGTGGGGGAAACAGGTATTTGACCCATCCGACTGGTGGAATACATGCAGAGGATGATGAGCAGTGAAGGGCCACCAGAAAGGTAAGCAGATGTAGGTTTATTTTTGCAGATAAGTTTTACATACACGTGTCCCTGTGTTGAAGGTTCTCTTTGAGATAGCTATGAAAAGAGTGTAAAATTTTCTTCACTTCTTGGTGAGTAACTAAACCTGAACAACCATAGCAAGTAGACACTTCAATGACTGTTCAAAGGACAGCTCAGTGGTGTAGTGGTTAGCACCTCTGCCTTGCAGCACTGGGGTCCCTGGTTTGTATCCTGGTCAGGACACTATCTGCCAGGAGTTTGCATGTACCCCCTGTGATTGCGTGGGTTTCCTCCAAGTACTCTGGTTTTCTCTCACTCTCCAAAGACATGCTGGAAGGTTGATTGGCTCCTGTCTAAATTGGCCCTCGTATGTATGTGAAATAGGGACCTTAGATTGTAAGCTCCTTGAAGGCATGGACTGATGTGAATGTGCTACTATGTAAAGTGCTGTGTAAATTGTCCACGCTATATAAATACCTGTAATAAATTAATCAGCATACTAAGCAATAAAAGAGATTGTTCAATAATAATCTTACCATTATATGTGCATAACATATTTAACCTCCTTGGCGGTATTCCCGAGTGTAGCTCGGGGTTACTTCTCCATACCCTGAGCTACACTCGGGAATATCCCACAGGATTTACTTTCTTTGTCCCTCGAGCCGTGCGATGTCCTCCGGCCGGCGCCGGCATCTGTCTTCCGGGTTCCGTCCCTTGCGAGCGTACGCGTCGCACGGGGGGTGGAACCGGCGGGAAATTCGGAAAAAAAAAGAAAAAATAAAATAACGAAAAAAATCCGGAAAAAAATTGCGCCGAAAAATTAACCAAAATCAAAAGAATCATACCGCCAGGGAGGTTAATGAACATTATTTACCCGTAAATGTTTCCCTGGTGTAGACATCCAAAAGCCCTGAGACTGCTGCTGGGTGCCTCCAATGTTGATGTGATGTCAGGAGCCCCATAAGACTCAGAGATGACACTCCATAGCAGGCATGAGCAACTTTGGTACTCCAGCTGTAGTGAAACTACAAATTCCATCGTGCCTTTGCCTCTGGGAGTCATGCCTAGGGTTGCGGTTCTTGCAATGGCTCATGTAGTTCCACAACAGCTGGAGTGTCGACGTTGCCTACCCCTGCCGTATAGCACTCCATTTTGCTCCTCCACCAACTGCAACATAAAAGGTTAAGTAGGGAGGACAATGCAAGGGTGGAGGAGCTTGGCCCGCACAGAGAGTAATCAGACACTCCCACAAGGGGAGAGGGCTATGACGTGCAAGGAGGAAGGGAGCTATTCTATGGAATTGAAGTAGTCACATTTTCTAGCAAGTTCATGTAATGTTCCTAGCAAGGTACAATGCAAGGGAATCAAAAATGATTTATGGAAAGGAAAATGCTGCTCCGTTTTTCTGCGTTGTTACCGGCAATTGTTTACGTTTGCGACAGGTCTCTGTAGGCAAAGATAAAAACAACATTTCTGGAGCTAGTTAAAAAACAATGGCAGTTCCCATATTTCTATCTTTATCTCTATGTATCTTTACAGGTTCCTTTAAAGTGATATTAAAGTAAAATTAAAGCCAAAATTCCAACCCTGTGTCTCTCCTCGTCTCCCAGCCGATGAGCTCTGCTTCGCATGTGCCCGCCCCTTCATCCTTTGCGGCCGCACGGGAATCTTCAGCTCTTCGGACGGGAGCACGCGGTGGAGACACAGGTAAGTTTTAACCCTTTTGTTAACTTTTTTTTTATGTTATCGCATATAGCTACTGTTTGCTAGCAGAAGCTATATGCAAAAACATGCGAGGCTTTAATTATCCTTTAAAGGTCAAAATGTTTTTAAGCTATTTCAAATCCTGATTAAATCACTTACATCGGGAGCTGCTCCTCAATCTTTGAAAGTTTTTGGTTCCGGCAGAATCAGGTGGTCCCGAGCACTGTCCTAGATATCCTGGGTTGGCTCCTTTCCCTTGCAGGGTCCTTTGGAGCCACCCTTGCGTGACACACAGACACAGCAGGGCAAGCCTATTCCCTCCTCCCTACTCCCCACTTCTCCTTTCTCACTCCTCCCTTCTCTAAGTTACTAGATGAACAGATACTAGAGACTGTGCTGTCCCTTGTAATCGTGTACTGGACAGGAAGTTCAGGAAAGGGGAGCTTAGAGAGTTGGAATTGTTCCGAAACGTAATGACTGTAAATGCTTGAGTAAAATATAAAGAAATACTTTGCTGGGCAATGTATATATATTATTGAAAAAACGTTTGAGAGTTTAATACTGCTTTAAATGTGACTAGGCTCTCTATTGACTGCGTTTCATTCTAAAGATCTGCATTTTAAAACCCGCACATTCAGAAATCACCACTATGGGTCAGTTTATCTAGTACATTCCTTATTGTAAGGTCTGCACATTTATTGCTTGACTCCCCTAAACATTTGAAGTTGCTTCTATTATTATATGTCTGTAATAGAGTTTTCACCGTAGCTTTGAACTAAACTCCCAGGCCCCTAACCATCTCCTCCTGTACTTCTTCAGGATCCTTGTCCTGCTGTATAATAACTTAACACTGCTCCTATTTTTGTGTGTGGTGCTACAATTAAAGTACCCATAGCCACAAGTATAATACTCGTTGCCCTATACAGCTAGTGGATCAGGTGATTATCTTAAGGTCTGCCAACACCAAAAGTCATCATCAGATCGAAATAAGAAATCCAAGTTTAGGGATTCTGGCAATGGGATCTTGGTGCGGGAGAGCTGAGCAAGGGCTTAACTACAAACACTTAGGGCCACATAGCAAAACTTTGGGGCCCCCCGGCTAACTCTCTCTGTAGCATCTGGTAGTGTAAACGGTGAGACTATGTGTCAGTGATCTTAATATGAACTATGTATTAAGGACAGGCAGCAGGAAAGCTGTCAGCATAGTCAGTACACTACTAGGGAGCAGTGCTGGGGGTAAACGTTATAGCAGCATATATAGGACTACACAGTAGTTTAAGCTAATTTTTTTTTTCATACCCCTGGTTCTCCATAATAAATAATATACTCCTGTACACCATCAAACATCTTGTGGCAAACCCAAAGCTAGAATGAGATAAGAACTCTGAATGAGTAGATGGATTTTATTGCGAAACATTCATTCTGGTTTCAGTCAGTACACTTGCAGAGTCTTATGTGCAGGTACAGAAATAGGAGCTGACGGCATCATTCCAGTTTGCAAACAGTCCATTGGATATGTCCTTTAACTGGTAGACTATTCCAGCGCTGAAGGAACGGTTATTTCCACGTTTACCCGCCTGGCTCCATACCTTCAGGGTGCAGCGGCTGCCCACAACCAGAGATGAGATCCTGTTGCCCCATAAAAGTGGCATGTAGGGGAAGTCATCTCCATTCTTGGCATCAAGGGAGGCACCTCCACATGACTGGTCAAAGTACATGTTGCTGTGTTCAAACATGCGGGCACAGAGCTTCTCCCCCACATCGTTCACTAGTTCAGAGGGTGCAGGGCACTGAGCCAGAAGACCCTCAAAGAACAGAGGCAGAAGAAGCACAGCACAGAGAAGCTTCATATTGATGGCTGAGTGTTGTAGACACTGAGTGTTGTAAAACAACCCAGACTCTCAAGTTTTTATAGATTTACATTTTCCATCCAAGGCTGTTGCAGCATTGATGTGGTCAACATGCTGATACAGATATCAGGTTAGATGATAACATCTGGGAGCGTGAACATATGCAGGGTCCGTGGAGGAATACTCAGGTGTGACTTTTCCCAAAATGTGTTTTTCTAAGGATTTAGTTGAGGCCACATGTGACTGAACATCTTAGTGGGTATAAGGGTAATGTCCTTGTCACACATTTCAGAGGTAGGGCACAGAAGAATGATTCATTCATGGTTGCTCCGCCTTTGCATAATAATACTCTTACCACTTTCCTTATTTCTGTATGTGCACAGATGATGACATTTTACAAAGGACGCAGTAAAAGTAAATAAAATGCTTTTTCTTTGTAGCCAGTGGTCACTGTTGTCCAGTCATAGCATATGTCCAGACCTGGTTTTATGCTATAGCAGAGGACTGGTAGAATTCATTTTAGAGTAACACCACTTTTAAAGTGACCCTGTCAGTTAATCAAAACAATCCAACTAATTGGTCCCTGCAATAGAAGAGGTAATGTTCTGTTCCAAATGCTGCTTTATGCATTGATATTATCCCCATTTTAATGCATTATTATTTTTTTAATAAATATATATATAAGTGATGCATCGATACCATTTTTCCAAGTACAAGTACTGATACTTGCCCAAGTACTCACAGATACAAGTACTGATACATTTTTGTTTATTGTCATGTGACAGTTTTTCTAAAACAATACAGGACTAATGATTTCAGGACAGTGGTGGAGCACCAGAGCCAGGTCCCAACTGCAACCGCAGCAACCCTGGTAGTTCTCGTGAAATTGTCAAGTTTCGGCACTGGTATCTGGACATCCCTAATTGATATATCTCCTTTAGATCTCGATCCGTCTGGACATTATGTTCACCTGCTGAATCAGCACAATCCACTGACCACTTAACTCTCTAATAAGACACAAAAGTGTCATTCAAATGTAATTGTACTTCTCTAACACTGTACTGCTGCACAATGGATGTTTTTCCAGTCTTTTGAAGTGGAAAAGGACAATGATCTTTCCAGCCTAGCGTTTGCTATGAACATGGAAAAAAAAGGGAAGGTCTAACTAACACACAAAAAAAGCTGTAGTGGTGTTGAACTACAACTAGATGTCAGGCATGCAGCAGAACTTAAGAACAATAATACAATACATAGTAGCAGCAGAAATGACCTCATGGGTGGTGGGACACAACAGCCGTTATACTCACTGCTCTAGTGTCCAATGTCTTCTACTATCCTTCCATTCTAACGCCACAGCCTCTTCAGAATCTGACAGGGAAGGTAGGAGACACAGCCCCCATACAGGTGAGTATTGGAGTTCTTCCAATTACAGAAAAGTTAGATGCACTTTATAATTTTTTGGTAAAATAAATAGTCACCTACTTCTACATATGTGTGATGTTGCACTAAAAGCATATATTTTTTTCCGCTACTAGATGTCCTCAGTCTGATGGCCGGCATCATTCAACCCACTTCCTCTGAACCCAGGTCATCCTGGACACACCCCAGCCTGTGACTGAATAGTGAAAAGAGAAGCAGTACAGTGATGTGATCATCTCCGTCTTACTCTTCCTGTTACCAGGCTTCTTGTCAGCGCCTGAACTGATTGGCTGCTTTGTACAGCTTCTTGTAAGGGGGCTATTAGGGGCTGAAACCAGGTCAAATCCAGGTATTTATTAATGGCTACAGAGGTCCGTTATCTTGTGTCTTTTATATCTGCCTAGGGTGCAGCTTCAACCTATCAAAGTAAAGGATGAGGGTGAGGCAACCATTACAGGTCTGCATATTGCAGTAAAGGGAAGGAAGGGGGGGTATGGTCTTTTTTTAGAGGACCAACTGCCATAAATCTCAATCCAAACTTGTAAATATATGATACAATTGAACTTATTAAATGATAAAGCTGCAGCAATAAATGTTTTTCATACCACACTGAGACAAAGTTGCAGTTCTCTCAAAAGGTGCTCAGAAGCCACTGGTTACACTTGGATGCTTCACAAATGTGGATACTGTTTTCCCAATATAGCATTTTGTTTTAAAGGCATATTTTCTCTCCACACATTGAGGATCAAGAAGGTGAGTAGAGCCAATCCACTGTTATACGGCTCCAACCCTCCTCTTGGGCGCACTCTACTTTCTAACAGCCGGATTGACCTAATCCAAACTGCTATACAATCCAAACTACTATCCATGCAACACACAGACCTCCACCAAAAAGTACACGGAGAAGTAGAGCAAAGGAACAAATGGATAGAGACTCAGGAGAACCAAGAGTTCAAATATAATATACATAAAGCACAGCCTTGCATGTATTTTAAAGCAGCCTGACCCGGTGAGTAATACAACGAGGATGACAGAATGTCATAGGACTGCACAGTTATAAAACGTTTCCCTGCTACAGCACTGATATGCACATTGGATAATCTAGTTCAGGGGTAGGCAACCTTGGCACTCCAGCTGTAGCAAAACTACAATTTCCATGATACCTCTGCCTCTGGGAGTTATTACTGTGGCTGTCCAAATCTTGCAATGCCTCATGGGACTTGTAGTTCTACAATAGCTTGAGTACCAAGGTTGTCTACCCCTGATCTAGTTTAAACAGAACTGTATCCATTTTTTTTTTAGTTTGCAATAGAGAGACGAGCATTGGATTGCTGGGTTTTTATTGTTGTCTGTATCACCCTTAATGAGATCTCTCTTCATATACTGTCCTGATGACACAACAGAATATAAAATAGCTCTCAACTGTCCCTCATTCGAAGGGAATGTCATTCTTTTGGAACCAAATCCCTTCGTCCCTCTTTCCTCCTGAATTGTCCATCTCTTCAGTCTGATGAATAGACATCTATTAGAAAAGTATTATTTAAATGTAAATCTACACTTTTGCATTTGTTTTTAAAACAAAATATATAGGAAAACTAGTGGTGAAAAAATACTATTGGGTTTATCCAATCATTTCTTTGTATTTATTCTTCATTATTCATAGACGAACTGCAGGAAATTAATATTGACTTCATATGTTCAGACTTGAGCAAAGGCAGGAAAGGGGGGCATGACTGAAACCCTCAAATACATTAGGGGTGTGAATAAGGTTCAAGAGGGCAGTATTTTTAGTATTTACCAAAGATCATGAACACAAAAGGGTGTGATCTAAAACTAGCATGAGGACAATGTAAAACTAACCTTAGAAAGTATCATTATATGAAATAAGACTTCCAGCAGAGGTAGTAAAATCAGTCAACAGTAAGTGAATTTAACAAATATAGATCTATGTTAAGGCAAAAAGGTTAGAAATGACAAAAATCAAAAACATTTTTAAAACCGGGCCTCCTGCATACAAAGTAGTGTTGCAATGGTGACCAGCTAGTTTCCACTTAAAAAGGAGCTCAGATAGATGTCCGCGGAAAGAAGAGGAGGGGGGTGCTGGGACCTGTTTCTTCCCGCCAGGAAGGAGTCGAGACTGATATCAATGGAAGCAGAGTGTATAATGGGCAGAACTAGGATGAGCTATCTCGCGCCCAGTAGAAGGTTAGACAGATAAGTCAAAAACAGATCAGATTAAAATAAGGAGAGCAAAGTGAACAGAGCTTTGACCAACTTGTTCCCACTCGGAAGAAAGATGTCTGCCTGGACAGGGAGTTCGCAGAGCTAAGTGACATCTGTAGGAGGGGTGGGGAGGTTTTAGGGGTCTTACCATTGACGAGGTGCAGTAGGTGGAAGCAGAATGCAGGATGGGCTCTGTTAGAGAGATCACTGTAGTGGCAACAAGCGAGTCCCTGCAATGTGCCATTGTGATGCAGAACAGTGTAGTTGGTGTAACAGGGTGCAGTGCGCTCTTTGGAAAGGGGTGTAGTGAGATCGGTGTAATGAGAATGGTTTGCAGAGCACTCTGTATAATGTGAAGTGACAGTGCAGTGCAGTCAATGTACCTGGAAACAGTATAGCTGGGGTAATGGAGTGTAGTGTGGTCCATGTAATGGAGAGCAGAGCATTGTGGGCAGAGTAATGAGAAATATTGCTGTCTGCCTAATGGGATGCAGTGTAATGGGGAGCAGAGTGGTCAGTGTAACGGGATGCAATGTGGCCGGTGTAAAGTGGAGCAGTGATGTCAGTGTAAGGAGGGGAACACTGTGTTCTGTATAATGGGAGCACAGTGGATGGTGTAATGGGATGCAGTGTGGTCAGTGTAATAAGAAGCAGTGTGGTCAGTGTAATAAGAAGCAGTGTGGTCAGTGTGATGGGTAGCAGTGTGGTCTGTATAATGAGGGAGCAGTGTGGTCAGTGTAATGGGGTGCAGGGTGGACTGTTGTGTTGATCCTCTAACTTCTGAGCCACAGACCCAGATTAGGGAAGTTGAATTAAAGTTAAACTTCCTTATCAACATACATTTTTCAGGTTGGTTACTGCAACTATTGAAGCAAGAGGAACAGTTTGACAGCCTGCAATAGCATCTTTTTCTCAGTTGTACTTCAAGACATCCTTATTATGAAATTGCATTACTCCTCTAAACCTCCGTCCAATAGTGACAGCCATCATCTGTTAGAAGCCCGGGTTCAGTTCTCAGCCCAGGTTGTTGCCAATACAATGCCAGACATCAGCACAAAATGGTCAGCAAGTTTAAGAGTGTGAAATCTTTAGGGCAGATACTAAAGGCACAGCTTAATACAGCTCTGTAATTATTAACACATCATCAAATGTATTTCTAAATGAAGCAATGTAATTACCTGAAGTTGACTTTGTATCACTCTCCTTGCAGTCCACTATAAAAAAACAGTTCACAGACGGGGAAGGACAAGCAGCACCTGGAACCAACTGGGTGTGTTGAGGTGTATGGTGAATACTGAAAGGAGGAGACAGCAAAGTGACAAAGAGGTTATCTCATCACTGTGCTGCTTCTCCTTTCACTGTCCAGTGGTGGAGACCAGTGAGTGAAAGTGCAGCAGAAAAAGATCAAGTCCCTTCCCCTGTCAGACAGTGCTGTGCTGTGTGGCAAAGCTGTGTAAACCTAAGAACTGGATGAACAGAAATACCAATCCTTTGGGAGGTAATACAGCTCTCATATATAAATTTCATATGTGTATAGTAATTTGCCTGAAGTTAAGCATTAAAGTGGACAACGATTCAGATAACCTTTTCCTTCCTAAGAAAGGTCAGCTGTGAATGATATAGCACTTACATTATTGTCATTTAATCTGCCTATAACATCATTTAAATACATAAAAATGTTCTACTCCTTCTCCCTTCAGCATGTATTTTACCTTTCCTAAGTTGACCCATCTAACACAAAAAGCTGCTTTTTCCTGGCTATCGAGACCCACATGTCACCATTCATACTTAGTGAGTGATTGGACTGGTACAGCTATGCAAGTGCCCAGGCCCTAAGCTTGTTTAATTGTCAGTGACTCAGTAAGCAGTAAAGCCGGAAGATATATATATGACAATTATGGAACCTCCACTTCTAAAAGAAATCATAATGGTGACCCATGTCAGCTAGCATAACCAGGTTCACTCTAAAGGAGAACTATGGGGTCAAGGCTTTTCCCCATAGTTCTCCTTAGGTCACCCGTCACCCTAAGCTCAGTATACCGCGAGCTACTGCTCGCGGTATAGAGAGACGCCGCAGCTGAAGCGGATCCCCACAATTATGTCGGGATCCTCCCAGCTGCGTGAGTGACAGCTGGCTCTGCCTATCTAGAGGCAGAGCCAGCTGTACCCGCCCCCTCTCCAGTCCGTTCCGCCAGTCAGCGTTTGGCGGATCGGAGCGGGGAGGGGGGGAATCCAGCCCCTCCCCTGTCACGGCTCTCTCTGCTGTGACAGGATCGAGAAGTGAGTGAACGCCGGTATGTGTTCGCTCACTTCCAGATCTACTGAGCCGACCTGTGACAGTCTCATTGTCACAGGTCGGCTAGAACTATGAGGTGAGTAAAAAGCACTCACCTCATATTTCTCCTTTAAAGTGTATGCATAGCAAACAAAAAAGTGTTTTAGAGCAGGGAAGTGTAAGAACTTCTGTCAGTTTACTTCATGCTGTCTATGTCCCACTGGGGCAAATTTCCTTCACTACCTGTTGCAGACATTTAAAAACTGAGGAGAATTTCCATGTTAAACACTTGCCACAGGAGCAGGTGTCCTCCTTGGAAGGTTTCCCTTCAACTCTTGGTTCAGTGACAACTGTATGTTGGATATCCCATCACTTTCTGTTATGCTTTAAACAGTCACAAGGACAAAGAGAAAGAGGGATACAGATAGCCATAAAAAAATATCCAATAAAGAAAAAGGTTTGGGCTATACATACAATTTAAGTACGGTATGTTTTCCAAAGTACCTGAGCTGAAAGCAGGGGTTTTCTTTCCACTGGATAAAGTGTCTGAAAGAACTGTCTGTGTTGGCCAGTAGTAACTAGTCAGATCCAGACTTTCATTGCTTGCCTGTCATTTTCAAGGGCTGGGTGCTGGGGAGACTGTCTTTATTTTATACACTTTGATAAGAGTACTTAATTATGATTACTTGAAGTAGTACAATCAGATACCCTAAGAAGGTGAAGATATCACTTTATAATTACTGCATATAATAAATCTACCAAGCAGATACTGGTCATGTACAGCAGATCTCCAGATCACAGAGAGGGGTTGATAACATTTTATATATGGCTGTTAAGAGATCTGCATAAAACTGATCTCAACACACGCTGAGATTATATTTTATACATCACTGATAAAAATCTCTAAAGGTCTCCAGAGTATAGACAGTTATATTTCTGTATACATTATATAGTAATTTGGTCAGTTCTTTATGCCAGATCTTTAGGACAGAGTGTTAGAAACACCATGTCAAATATTGTTTGTGAACCCTCTCCAAAAACAGTACCAAAAAGTTTCTTCATCCTAACGATCTGGCCTATGAGACAATCCAGTATATGTGAGCTAAGATCTAGTTATACAGTATATACCTGTGTCTGAGTACTAAATAGTATTCTTATCAATCCATCTAATCAATCCCATAAACCATCTGACAAACCTGAAAGTTGGAATGAGACAAAAACACTGAATTTGTAGATGGATGTTTATTGACAAACAACCATACTGGCTTCAGTCAGTACACGTGTTAAGTCTACTTATGTACATGTACAGTAGTAAGCATTGATGGAATCATTCCAGTTTCCAAACAGTCCATTGGAAAAGTCCTTTAACTGGTAAACTGCTCCAGCGCTGAAGGAACGGTTGTTTCCAGTTTTGCCTGACTTGCTCCACACTTTCAGAGTGCATCGGCTGCCCACAACCAGAGATGAAACCTTGTTAGCCCATCCGCTTGGCATGTAGGGGAAGTCATCTCCAGTTATGGCATCAAGGTAGGCACCTCCACATGACTGGTCAAAGTACATGTTGCTGTGTTCAAACATGCGGACACAGAGCTTCTCCCCCGCGTCATTCACCAGGTTGGATGCCGAGGGGCACTGAGCCAAGAGAACCTCGAAGAACAGAGGCAGCAGGAGCACTGAACAGAGCAGCTTCATGGTGATAGCTGGTATGAGTCATGTAGACCCCCAATCCGCTCAGGTATTTATATTTTTAGGATTCCTTTGGGAAGCCGACCAAGGCTGCACTGGCATTGAGGTGGTCAATATGCTGACTCAGGTGACAAACTCCATGATAATATCTGAGACTATAAATATATGCAGTGTAGGTCAAGGTACACTCAGGTGTGACAATTCCCACCATCTGTTTTTCTAGGAGTTTAGATGCTGCCTCTTGTGTTTGAGAATCTCAGTGGGAGTTAAGGTAAAGTCCTTGTCACACACATCACAGTGATAGTTCTTGTGTAGAGAAGACAGTGAAGAGGGCTTCATTCCTGGTTCTTCAGTCTCTGTAGGAGAAACATATTAATACCGTTAACACTTTCCATTATAATGTACTGTTCATGTATACATTGCCAAGTCTAATAATATAAAAGGTAATAACATACATCTGTTCTGTTCATATGTCTTTAGAATTACAGTGTGGCTAGAGGAAACTGTCACCACTTAGTCAAAAGTATGTGCCCAGTGCTGATTATACACTATGGCAGAGGTGTACAAGAGCCAATACGACCAGTCAGGATGTCCACAGCTTTCGAGTAGCCAGGTAGCATGAAGTTACATAACCGCAAAATAAAGTCTCTGGTTCTGTCCAGTGCTGCTGGAAGGACTGAGGTAACCGACGATTAACCCTTTCGCAGCCAAGCCCTCCAGAACATTTTGCAAATCAGCTGGCCACACCATTTTTGAATTTTTTCCCATTGATTTGATTTTCAACTGCTGCGTTGCTAGCGTTTGTAAAAGATCCCCCAAAACATATATTTTCTAAAAGCACAGGCCCGGTAGAATAAAAAGATGGTGCTACAAAATTTGTAGGCCCTGCAAGAATTGCGCAAATGTTTCTCAAATTAATATTAAACCGATAAAAATACAAAATTAAATTGATAAAGCACACTAAAATCAGTATCAGCGCGCAAAAAAAACATTTTCTGACTAAAATCGAAAAGATAAAACTGTATTTAATTAATAAATAACAAAATATTTGCAAATTTGAAATTGTGCCTTTTTGCAAAAAGGTAAAAAATATGAAGGTACGCAAAACTGTAAATAAGCAACTTATGTTAAAAATAGTTTTTACGCTGTGTTTGTGTTGTGATAAAATGATACAGGCGTATATTTAATTGCAACACAAGGTATCACAACGCATGGCAATGCGTCACAAAGCTTTGCCATGCGCTGCCACAGTTAATTTAATGTTTTTTTTTAAAGAAAAAAAATAAATAATAAAAATCATGCACTGCGATGCGTTCTAACAAAAGGACCACAAAGGTGTCACCAGGATTCCCCATGTATATGTGCATTCTTTAATAATAGCAATCTCTCAGATGTCATTTAGCATTGAGATGGACACAGCAATTGCAAAGAACTGCACATCTCACTGAGAGGTGTAAGATATCAGGATGTGATTCAACGAATCTGTGAAACATATTGAAACTGTGAAGTCTGAAAAAGTGTGAACTTACCAGTTTTTTCTTCCTCTGTACAGCTGTTCTGATGTGCCATGCGCTCTAAAGGTGTGAATGGCATGTACAGGCCACAGCGAGGACAGGTCCAGAATGTGCGCAAACAGTCACTGTACAAATCAGCATCACTCTGAATGGAATAAAACAAGCACTGTATTTGTCATATACTGAAAACTTCATGATACAGAATACTTACACAATCACTAAAACTCAGAAGCGGCTACATAAAAAGCTTTCATAGTATTTACAGACAAAGTGTGAGAAAGCTATCATGGCATAACAGGGAAGCAAGAGACAGAATAATGGGCATTGTTCTGCAGGAGTCCAAGACATTCATGGGTTGCAGTGTCATGGAGTAAGTAAGGTATATAGGTGGGTGAAATGACATCCTGCCTATCAGTGGTGTCACAAGGGGGGTACGGCCTGCACCTGGGTGACATCATTGGGAAGTGACACCAAAATGACTGAGTCATTTTGGTGTCACCCCCTCTAAAAAGTTGGGCACTCGGCCATGGACCGAAAGCCCGACAGTGTCAGGAGAGAGGAGGGGACCTGGCGGCATACCTTCGGCCGGGTGAACGTCCCCTCCCCTCTCTGCCGGTGTCCATCACTAAGAAGGCCGCCGGCAGGCATCAATTAGATGGCACCCGGCCTCGGGACGCCCCTGCTGCCCATTAATCCTAGAGATGAATGCTGACAACTTTCATTTGTAGCTGCCATTAGCTTAAGAGCTTAAGGCCCCATTCATGAAGGCACACATGTTAAAAAGCAAATTTAAGGCCTGGAGATTACTTATTCTGTATTTCCTAAAAAGCAGAGACCATATAGGATAAAATGGTGGCCATTGCAATTTATGTTGCATGATATTATCGCAACTGTTTATCAAACCCAGATTTTCAGTAAGATATACAATTAAGTTAATTTTAGTGCACATAAATACACTATATTACCCAATTTTTGGTAATATATAAAAGATGAGACTGTTCTGAGTAAATAGATACCAAACATACCAAGCTTCAAAATTGCATGCACCCATGAAATGGCAAAAAGTTATGATACCCAAAATAGTCTATAGGCGCTGCTTTAAAAGCTTTTAGTGGACATAATTTTAGAGTTAACTATTAATAATGGCCCTACAACTATTGCTCTCATTTTGACACACAAGGCGATACCTAACATGCGTGGCACAATTGTCGTTGTCAGGTTCATTCTGCAGGGAGGAGATCAGTGATCAAATGTTCACTGGTTATTTCCCCTCTCTCAGCCGATACCTGCCATGCCAGTCGCAGGCCAGCAGAAAGGACAGCAGAGCCGGGGATAAATGGCTGGGGGGGTCGGACAGGGGTTTTGCACATTTGGCAGCCCAAATGTAAGGAATGTCCTTGCTGCTATAGCAGCCAGAAGTCTGCTTACGGGGCCCACTGCCATTGGCATATGGCATACGTCGGTGGCATTGAAAAAAGGTAAAATAATTATATCTTAACTAACAGTGAAAGAGCTTTTAAAACATAAACACACTTTAAAACAAGCCATCACTGACCTCTGTAGCTGCATTTGCTGTTAAGTAATTACTTCTCTAAAATCCTCACAGATCACAACAAAGACCCTAAAGTTGGGGTTCAGTTGGTTTCTAACAGCTTATAAAACACCTGCTGTGTGTTTACTTTGGGAGGGCTGGCTGGATGCCAAGATTTTGCTGCACCAGAAAGGGGAAATTAGCTTAGATTTCAGTACCTCTGTTGTGAACTTTGAAGATTAATTCTTCACAATGCCTATTGCTATAGGTGAATGAGGGCTTGTTTTCAAGCAGTTTTACTGCTTGCTAAGAATATGTAAATGCTTTATTTTGTCTGGGCACAGATTCACTTTAAGAGCACCCGTGGGTATCTGTGAGCCTAAGAACTCACTCAGCCCTTCAATGCTACCTTGACAGTCCTCCTGACCTGTGAAAAAGTAAGCAGATTTTCCTAATTAATAAATGGCAAAACAGACTTTAAATGATGACCTTAGAATAAAATCAGAACTTCCAACAGCTCTGCATTTAGTAAGAGAGATAACATAGGAAGGAAGCAACAAATCCTTGAATATCAGTATTCCGACTTACCCTCAAACAGTTATAAGTCAGGAAGTTGGTCACACTGTATCCACCTTTCACATTATCAGGTTTCAGATCCTCATCGCTGAACACACCCTTCAAGCTGATGGTATCGATGACTGTCTGAGGACCCACGTAAAGGTTATGCATTTCTAAACCTGCCAGGCGCCTCATACTGTACTTTACCTATCAGGGAATGTAAACACAAAATGATCAGAGAAAGAGCATGAGACGTAAAGGTTTTCTTCACAGCCTCAGGGCATAGAGACAGGGTGCCATACTGCCATAGAATCTTTGAACTTGGCACTTTTGCTGTGCAATGCTAGGTGCTTTGTTTAAAGTGTAGTATTAGAACCCCTGCCAGGTTTAACTGCTATTCAGGGGTCTGTTAGAGAGATTTTTCCATCACTTCTTGCCCCGTTGACAGCAGTTTCACCAGAGTGAGGATAACTCACAAAGCTGTCGAATAGAGGAGATGATCCTGATTGGCGGTATTTTATTTTTGTTATGTTTAGGTAGCAAGCAACAAGTGCGGAGGGGGTCTGAAGTGTGCAGTGAAATGTATCACACTTGAATATGAATTTATCACACCAGAGAAACTAACCCAAACCTAACCCATTACATAATTCTAACTCTCAATTAAAACCTACTGCTAAAATTGAACCAGACTCCCTAATATGATAAAGTAACCCTAACCCAACCTCTGAGGCTAACCGTAACCTACCCCTTCAACATTGAAATGTAGTATAAAAAGGAGTATCCCTAACTCTTAAGTTTAACTTTAGGCCATGTCACACCACCACTAGAAAACGCAGGAAAGACACATAGCTGCTTTGTATCTGTCACTCCCTTGTGAGCTTCAATAGCAAGACGTCACACGGTCCCTGCTGAAAATGCAGCAAAACCTGAGTCTCCGGCGAGCAGACACCGCTTCACTCCTCCATGCAAGCAGCTAAGTGCTTTTACTTCCTGCTCTCTCCCCAAAGCGATCCTGCCAATGTGGAGTTGTCACCAGCAACAGGATGGCCAGTGTGACATGACCCTTAGCCTGGGCCTACAACTTGGGCCTTAAAGAACAACTCCCAGAAAATGTATTAACCCTTGCAGTAAAGCTACTATCACACAAGGGTTAACTGCTCTGCTGCAGGCATGGTATGTCCGTGGATATCCTCACATCCTATACACTATGTATAGATGTGATGAGACCTTAGACCGCTGCAGCGGAGGGGGAAGAGATGCTGGAAGGACTGGTTGAGAGCAAGCTGGGTTGGAGTAATGGGTGAGTATAACAGAACTCTTTTTTTTTTTGAAGATGCTTTTTGTTATTTTATCAAATTAGCAAAAAGTTACAAAACAGGTCCCATAAAAAAGGAAAACCCGGGCAACATACCCAGTGACATAAAACACAAGAAAAAAAGAAAAAAAAAAACTAAGAAAAAGATCATAATGAGTTCACGTAACAGAACTCTTAAGCTGAACCTATCCCGAATCCTAAAACTTAAATCCAGGCATACAGTATAAAAGACACAATTAATGCATATACTCAATATACTAATAAATGCATTTTTTTTACTACAACCAGCATAAATACTTGATGTTACCCACCTGCAATATCCTTTACAGCAGCTCTTAGACTGGGACAGGGAGCGACAGGACAGGGGGTCAGTCAGATGTGCTGCATGCAAATATGCTGATGTGGAATAGGAGGATATGAGGAGAGAGCAGAGAGATGACCTCATCGGCCTGCAGCTGCTGCTATTTTACTGTCTGGTCAGCAGGCAGGGGGGTGTAGAGAAGACACCAGTGTATTATAGATGTACACTGTATTTATAGTTTACAACTGTAATAAAGAAACTGCTGTGATCTGTCCATATGAGATTTGTGGCAGGGCTGTGTACGGCTTACCAACGGTTTGACAGAATTACAAAACCATTGGCAGGTAAAACAGCTTCCTTATATGTATTTTATCTGTGTAGTTAGCGGTTTGCCTGGAATTCAGCTTAATCTGAAACCTAATTCTCAAACCCTAAACCTGAAATCTGACCATTATCCGTTGTACTATCATGCCAATACCCATAATCCATTTAACATTAGTACTGAATCTTGGCCGCTAATATGAGATGGAAAGTTCTACACCAAATACAAGTGTTCCCCACTATAGAGAACAGTGTAAAGTTGCATAATGGTAAACAATGCATCGTAGGGACTTCTGCTGTGCAAGGTATGGAGAGGAAAGTGCAACATAAGATGATCTCAAAACATAAGAAGCATGTATGATTAAATAACATAAAATATGCCAGTATAGAAAATCAGTGCTGAATTCTAATTTAAAAAATAACGGAGAAAGATTTTTTTTTTTTACTAATGGTAAGCGGAATTTTACTCTAAAAAGCAGAAGAATTAGGAAGTGGCCAAGGGCAGGGTTCATTCTGCGGTAGTGCTACTTCAGAGCAGCAGAGGAAGGAATTAATGAATAAAGTGTAAATCTGTCCTTTCAACTCTGCAATAATCATTGCTCCTGTTTAACATTGCCTTACTGTACGATAGAATTAATAAATGCCCCCCCTCCTTCACTGCACCGTAAATTTAGGATCTCTCATGATAAAAGGTTCGCTAGCTGCTCTGTGGTGCAGCTGTCAGAAGACTGCTCTTTATTGCAAGTTTGTAGTTGCCTCTCCTAGTTTACAGGCAGCTGAGAAACTCATTCAGTAAGATGGATGGGAAATTACCTCACAGTAAGCACCATGCGATGGGTGTAACAAAATTTCTTACAACAGTATCAAGAGACTATTTTAGCCAAAAACAAGGGAACCAAGTACGACTGCTCATCATGAAGAATCAGTAGTAAGAGATTTGTCCACCTTTATCTGAATCAGACTGGAGAAAAAGCAAACAATTGTTGATCAATTGCAGAGATTTCCCTATGTGTTCAAAAAAACCTTTGAAAAAGCACGGCCAGATGATCAATAGCAAACACTGACATATATGGCCACCCTAGCACCTGAATACATCTGATAGCACCACTTGACCTACCTCTGAGCGCACATAGTCAACCAGACGTTGCCCTAAGCCATCAATCTCTCGCCTCCGCCGACGCTTGTCATCCTCATCAAGATCGCGTCTGTTCGATTTTTCCAGCCTGGAGCGCAATACCTTTTCCCAGGCCAGCCGCACTTTTACAGCCTCAGAAATCAGTTGCAGAGCACCTTCAGGATCTTTCATGTTCATCTCTATCCATCCATCACATACAATACGGCAGCAGTCAGTGTTGGTGTCCAAGGAACGGGCCAGGAGTAGAAGACCCTACCACAGAGACAATGATGAAACAATGACAGCTGTATCCGATTGTTACTGGGTTTCTGCACTCACTACACTAACACTTCTACTAAATAACTCCAATCTCCTCAGGCAGACAATAAGGCAGCAGATGGCTGTGATCCCTTAAGCTGGCCATACACTTTACAACCATCGCACGACTTTTGTCTTGCGATGGTTGTAAAGTAATTAAAAGCTTGTACGATCTGCTCATCTTGGACAGGTAAATCGTACTTGCGATCATCGCAAGCCCGCCCATACGGTGATCCCGCGATCGTACGATTCTCGGCAGGGTGTTCAAGCGTGCTCGGGAGACAAAAGACGTGCGGCCGTACAGTAGAAACGGTTGCACGCCTGCCATACACCTGCCGATTATCATACGATCGCGGGATAACCGTACGATAATCGGCAGGTGTATGGGCACCTTTAGACAGTGCGCTGCTGTTAATCAAAGATTTGGAATGTTTATAAAAGAAAACCAGTAAAGTTCTCTGTTCACATTATGACTAATCGGAAACTCACCTGCAGAGCTGGCAATCTCACACAATTCACCAAGTAAGGTTTGTTGGTCTCTAGAAGTGACACAAATCCTACAATCTGGTGCTTAGTGCTCAGCCCCCGACTCCTTGAATCTGTAGACAAAAACATGAGATTGGTTAAAACATTAACCATTGTGACTGCGGTAAATTAACATTTTTACAATACAATGGAAGACAGGAATCGCCAGCACTCCAAGTAACCAACGTTTCGGGGCCACGCAGGGTCCCTTCATCATTTTTACAATGCATTCTTTATTTTATACAGAATTTAGATCATAGAGAAAATATCTTGCGTTTACAAAGTTGAATATCTGTACATAATTATATAAAATATTATAATAATTGTCCTAGCTGAATAGACCATGGGGGCAGCTAGTGTAGAATAGCAAAATAAATATAAAAGGACACAAAAAACACAATCAGAATGGTCATATATAATATGGTTTACCTATTATATACAAATAACACTTCCTATAAAAGTAAATGCTTATAGATGTTTGTATCACTACCACCGATATCAGGTCTCCATAAACACACTGAAAGTATGTAGTGATTTTGATTTATTGTTTCATGTTGTTTAATTTGACATATTTCTAAGATCTAGCTGTTAAACACAGTCTAAACATAATGGTTGATTTATATCATCTTGGAAAGTTTTCTTGGTATGTGGTCAGAGGAAGTGGTTAGAGATTGCGATAAGGGTTAATGGTTAATGTCTGTACAAAAAAGTATAATAATAAAGTGCTATTTAGTCTTTTTATAGGCTGCATATTCTGAGGAATAACTTAATAATTTGTCTTTTCCCATTTGGTTATAATGACCTGAAATGATTAGCACCTTGAAGAACACAGTTGAGTTCCATATACATTTAAAGAGGTAATAGGGCACATATATCAAGTTTTATTGCTGTAAAATGCAAAAAGGAAAATGGTGGTGGGCTGCTATTGGTAACAGCATTTTGAATTTTAGAACTTTGGTCACAGCTTATAAAACAGGTCTGAAGAACATCTGTGCCCCAACAGGTGCATTCAGATACACTATATTGCCAAAAGTATTGGGACGTCTGCCTTTACACACACATGAACTTTAATGGCATCCCAGTCTTAGTCCGTAGGGTTCAATATTGAGTTGGCCCACCCTCTGCCGCTATAACAGCTTCAACTCTTCTGGGAAGGCGTACAAGGTTTAGGAGTGTGTCTATGGGAATGTTTGACCATTCTTCCAGAAGCACATTTGTGAGGTCAGGTACTGATGTTGGACAAGAAGGCCTGGCTCGCAGTCTCCGCTCTAATTCCTCCCAAAGGTGTTCTATCGGGTTGAGGTCAGGACTCTGTGCAGGCCAGTCAAGTTCCTCCACCCTAAACTCGCTCATCCATGTCTTTATGGACCTTGCTTTGTGCACTGGTGCGCAGCCATGTTGGAAGGGGCCAACCCCAAACTGTTCCCACAAAGTTGGGAGCACGAAATTGTCCAAAATGTCTTGGTCTGCTGATGCCTCAAGAGTTCCCTTCACTGAACTAAGGGGCCAAGCCCAACCCCTGAAAAACGACCCCACACCATAATTCCCCCCCTCAACCAAACTTTACACTTGGCACAATGCAGTCAGGCAAGTACCGTTCTCCTGGCAACCGCCAAACCCAGACACGGCCATCAGATTGCCAGACAGAGAAGCGTGATTCGTCACTCCAGAGAAGACGTCTCCACTTCTCTAGAGTCTCTAGAGTCCAGTGACGGCGTGCTTTACACCACTGAATCCGATGCTTTGCATTGCACTTGATGTAAGGCTTGGATGCAGCTGCTCGGCCATGGAAACCCATTCCATGAAGCTTTTTGCACACTGTTGATGTGCCAATCTGTAGGCCAAACGAAGTTCAGAGGTATGTAGCTATTGACTCTGCAGGCAGTTGGCGCACTGTGCGCTTCAGCATGTGCTGACCAAGCTCTGTCATTTTACCTGGCCTACCACTTCGTGGCTGAGTTGCTGTTGTTCCCAGTTGCTTCTACTTTGTTATAATACCACTAACAGATGACCGTGGAATATTTAGTAGCAAGGAAATTTCACGGAACACCTGAATCTAATGATTTGGAGGGGTATCCCAATACTTTTGGCATTATAATGCATCTACACCAGGCTCATCTAACACTGAAGAGACAATGACATAAAGACTATACTGTTCTTTTTTTTTAAAGTTAAATACATGTGGTGTACTACATTGCAAAGACATGAGAAAAAAAAAGGTATCTGCATTATGTTACTTTGACCTACAATGTATTACTTTGGCTTTCATTTCCTTGAATATACACACTTTTGATCACTTTAGATACTGAAGGCTGATATAGTCCTCTGCCGTTACATCCTTTGAATGTACTGTTAAATTTATGGGGTATGTGTGATGAGAAAGTGAGACCTGAGACACTGAGTGTTCCATACACAAGATCTTTTTCCGTCCTTCTCTCTACTCACTTCCTCATATTTTAGTCTTCAGGACTTCTCATTTTCCTCTCCCTTGCTCTAAAATTCACTTCAGCACTTACTGACTTCTTAAGTAAACAGCTCTTAAAGTGGACCTGAACTCTAAAAGTGAAGATTTGCTATGTTCTTCTAAAAACATTACTAATGCCTACACAGTGCCCTAAAAAAAATCTACCTTTTGTCTTCTGAATCTACCTTTTGTTTGAATTATTCCTAAACAATAGAAAGTGCATATCCTGGCATGTGAGGTGTCTAGGCACGATTGTGTCTACAGCTTTTACATAGTATTTGAGGTTGAATAAAAAGGCAGAAGTCCACCAAGTCCAACCTATTGCAATAGCTGTATATCTACAGTTTGGCATCTAAGACACCGCTGCCTCTAACTACTACTTTCAGGAGATTTAGAGTGAGATTTGGTCATGTCATTACTGTTCGCCTTGCTGGTGGCTCTGACATGAGAAACCAAAGCCCTGTCTTAAACAAGATAGCTACTGCCACACAGAAAAACAGTGCAGAGCAAGGCATGGCAGGTCAATAAGGAGGGAAAGATTAGTTGTAAGGAGACACACAGGCACTACTGGTGACCAGTCCTTTGCTCTCTGTCTGCCTTTTTTTGCCACAGCTTCCAGAGTTCAGTTCCTCTTTAAGACCAGCATATCATTTGGACTAATAGTTTCTTCACCTTCTAGCATTACCTAATATATAACTTCCTTGTTCTCTTACCTTCCCTCTGTTTGATCGTCAAGATTGTGACCCTCTTTGCTAATGTATCTATGCTTGAGGTTTTTTCACCACAAAGTCACCACCAGCCCTGTATAAAAAAGCCCATCCATACTTACCTTTTTGGCAGCCTGTGTCTTGAAACACCACCACTTGGTGGCTCCCTGGCCCCTGCAGGTATTTAACCCTTCCAGGTATGATGAATACCTTTCTCCCCACTGCACACATTAGTTCCTCCCACTGGCCTAAAATTCCTGTATTGATGGATGAGCCATTGCAAGAAACCTCTGCTTGCGACCAGAGAAGAAAAAATATTCACACACCCAACAGTGTGGAATTCTTGCAGTGGCCAAGGGGCAGTGAGGCAGCAGTGTTTCAAGACTCTGGCTGCCAGACAAGCATAGATGGGCTTCTTTTACGGGGCTGGCATTTTTTTGTAGTGACAGGGACACTTTAACATAAAGCACAGACAGCAGCACAAAAAATTGACCTGCTCCATTGAAGGAGGCCTTTTGTCAAGCATGGAACTAATAATGACTCTTCTTGCTGGAGCTAATAATCTAGTTATTTTTGGGGCCAAAGACTAACTATCTCATCTCACTTTTATGTCCATGAATAACAAAGTTTTTTCTATTCTCCTTATTCCCTATTTAGCCATATTGTCTGTATGTTTTTCTCTTAATTCATAGTAATTAGGTTGTTTATTATTTTTATTAACATTTATATTTGTTTTCAACAGAGAGCTGTAGCAAACTATAGGAGATGAAGGAGCTGCACTAAAAAGAAATACCATTCACAGCGGCTTCTTCTTGGTCCTCATCTACTTGAAGAAGCTCTGGGTTACTGGAGAAGACAGATGTTGGGTGGAGGACAATCCCCTGCTTGCTTCTAGTGTGGAAGACCTACAGACAAAGAGAGTAAGGACAGATACCTCTAAAGTGGCAAAAGGGAGCTTAAGTTGCCAAAAACTTGATTTCTACTTTAGTAAAAATGTGGGGATGGATTAAAGCTCCTGTCAGGTTTTTACTGCTTTTCGGTGATCTCTCCTCACTGCCTGTCCTGCTGGCAATTGTTTCACCAGGCAGGAAGTGAGGGAAAATCTGTAACAGAGACATAGACAGAAATAAAAATGCTTTCCTAGCCTTCTCCTATTCTACTAAAGAAAAGCCTTTTTATTTCAGTATGTGTTCCTTTTGGAGAGTTCCCCTCACTTCCTGTCTGGTAAAACATTGTCAGCAGGACAGGAAATAAGAGTAAATCTCTTTAATGGAGCCCCAGGTAGCAGTAAAAAAAAAACCTGCCAGGGATTTGAACGCTTCCCTACTCTATCCAAAACTAAAAGGAAAGTTTTGGCTGGGCATTTATTTTAATTGTAAAATTACAATACCAATCACCTGGTCTGAATCCTTTCTGCAGCTGTTGAAACCGTCAGGCAGCGCCAGTTGCGGGTACAGTCCATGGCACACAATAAGCTTGAGCAAGGACAGTTGTTTGCTTGTTAGGTCCTCTCCAGCACCAGATAGTTCCCGCAGCTCGTTCACATTGTGTCTTAATTTAAACTTCACATCCTGCCAAAAGATATCAAATTGCCAATGTCAACAAGAAACAACGTGAAACCCTCACAGATAAAGCAAGCTGGAACATTAGGGAGGTAATGTATTATCATTCGCATTAATGTGAACTCTCTTGATAGGTGACAACGTAACTCCACTAATCAAGCATGGGAAAATGATTGACAGGCCTTGCTGGGGTGACAGCTACGTTAATCACTTGCCTGGATATCTACAGAATCTTTTCCTGCTTTACTGGATTTTCTGTCCTCATCACTGGAGGTTCCCTGGTCCTCATCTTGCAGTCTAAGCACTTTGCGTTTGCGTTTCTCTGTGTGCTCATGTTCCCTCTTAAGCTGATGAAGCTCCTTGCGTTCCTTGTGCTGCCTCTGACGGCTGTAGCGGTCAACTATTCGGGTTTCACTCTCTTGAAGCATTCCATGGTCCTTTAGTAACCCCTGAAGTGAGAAATCAACCCAAGCGATATATTACTTCAGGAAATCCAATGAAACTCACAAAAACAGTCACAGTGGATCAGATGACAATGATTTTCAAGGGACAACCTGCAGATAGTTCAAGTTACAGCTTACATGCAGGCATCAGACATCTTAAAAATTATGAAAAAAAAACAATCCTCCAAAATAGAGTACCTGATCGTGTTATACTGACATCATGTTAGGCTATATTAAAGCGAACCTTGCACCTAAAGAGCAAGGACTACTTTTTAAATATGCACTCCTCTCCCCTTGCAGAAAAGCTGAATACAAAAAAAAGAAACAACTTTAGGGGGGAAAAAAATTAGACAATATACTTACCCTTGTCCCGGCTTTCACCAGAGGGTGATGTCTCCAGCAAGATCTGCGGAATGTAGAGTTAACCAAATCTCGCTGAGAAGGTGTTCCCAACACTGTGAGAGATTTGAGGTGCTCCCTAATCCCTAGGTTCTTGTTGGCAGGATGATGACATCACCCCCTAAACTTTGGAAGCCAGAGAAAGGGTATGTATGATATGGAGGCTCCCGGCAGACACAGCCCCACTGTGCTGCGGCGGGGAAGCCCCAGCTTAAGTTCACCCCCGCTCCTATGGGACACAAACCCTCTTCTCCCTCGTCTCTAGCTGCAGTGTACTGCGACACCGCAGCAGCTCCTCTGCCCTTCTGCCTCCCTCCCGGCACCACATCGTTCAACACCAAGGACGATCCACCTCCGCCTCAGGCAGAACGACCACACGAGCCGCCACCAGCCGACCGACCAACACCAGGAACTTCAGCCCTACACCCTCCAGCTCCTGCCACCAGAATCATCCGCCAGGACTCCTGTGATAGCAGCCACCAGCCAGAGGATCACCCCTCGACCTTCAGGGCACAACGTTGACCGCACCTTCGTCGTTGACTTCCTGCCTTCACTTACTCAACGGTGAGTTTCAGAATTTATTTCCTCTCGTGCTCACCCATCTACCTCAACTCCTTGCTGTTCTACCCCTGTGTTTCCATCTGCTCCACCCGGGTCCATCCCAATATCCCCCAGCAAGAAAGGATCCGATCCCACCGCACACCATCGCTCCACTCCACATTGATTTATCAAAGCAAGCGCTCACCCAGCCACAGGTGAGTTAAATACTTTAGCACCAACCTTGTTCCCACCACAGAGATTGCTCTAGGTAGTGGCGCTTCAGTCTCCAATTTTGTTTCTTGCAGTACACACGTCGGACACCCTGGTCCGAACATAACGGAAGCCGCACACCAGCACAAGATTCCCCAAAAACTTTCCATAATTTTTCACGGTTCCATTCGCAACCTCCGGTTGTTTTCTCCCCCCCTTGATGAGCTCTGTACACGGGGCAATTCTCTCAATGTTTCATGATATGGAACCTTTTTCTACCCCTGCAGGTATTTTTAAACTTTTAAATCAGCATTTCAGTGGGAAGGCACATTTAAAAAGTGGACCTTTTATGAAGGTCTGCTTTCTTAGAGAAAAGAAGCAATGAGAAAAAAAAAAATAGAATAACCCGCTGAAACTAATCAAACAAAGCTGTTTAAATTAACTCTTCACTGATTAAAAGGTAAGAGCTGATAAGTTGCTAGGATATATACATAACACATATTGCTCTATGAACTGTCTCATTACATAAACCTGTTTGTCTCTCCCTTCACCAATCAACAATGAGACAACAACATGACAAAGGGAAAAACCTACCTTAAACTGGCGCCGCAGGTTTGTCATCTCATACAACCTTTGCTCTTCCAGCCCTCGCCTTCGGCACCACTTCCTAGAGTTACTACCACGACTTGACTTGAGCTGGTGCAAAACATTAAAAATCATCTACAGTAAATTCCTATGTCGGTTTTAGATATCAGAGATACGAATATTTAGGCTAAACTGGGTCATGCAATTTAAAGTAGCATGAATAGGTGATGCAGAGAAAACTCTTCAAAGACACAAAATTGTATTAAACTACGCTAAGAAAATGCTAAACAAAGTTCCACCTTCAATAACTATTGACTACTACCTGGTTCACTTACTCATCTCTACTGCTGGCCATACATTTGCTTTCCATCAGTAATCAGTTAACAAAATATTGCATGGTTGTATGATTGGTCTACAGAAAAAATTGTCATTTACAGTTTTAATCAACTCAATCATTGAAATTGCAGCAGAAATCAATTACATCGACCTGAATACCAGCAAAAAAAGGCGTGAATGTTTTTGTGGTGTTTCACAGCCAAACACCACAAAAACATTCACGCCTTGCATGTGTTCGCCATAGAACACATACCCATCCAACTAACACCTTCAGAGCGCTTCAGACGCCTATGTAATAGAGAAATATATCGGATATACAAATTGAACAGCTTAGCACCCACTGGACTCAATGAAGATTTGGAGATACAAACCATCCTCTAAAATTCAACCCAAAACACACACAGAAGTTGCCCCCTTTTAAATGTACAATCCACTCTCAAATAAAACAAGTCGAATGCCATAAATAGATTGACAAAAAGAAATATGAACAAATATATAAGAAATTGTCTCTACATAAAGCCCTTCTACCTTGCGCTCACTGTTTTTAAAGTTTTTTAACCTCCTAAAAAAGTTTGTTTTTTTACATTCAAATAGATCCTTTTATCCAATATACATTTTCCAAACATATACTTTGTATAAAGAAGATAGTATCAAGTTATCCTATTGCCTCTAGTAACGTTTTACTTGTCTAGGATAATAATAGGTTCCTTTCTTCTAATCCTTCCATCTCACGGATCATGCTTTTATTAAACATTTCAGACCGTAAACATACACACATAAGATGCTCCTTATACTAGTGGCTTTAAAGCCGTCGATCAGCAGCCTTGAGCAACCTTTCAGGCGGGACTGACCAATTACATCTACTCACAATCGATAACCACACCCACCTGTCATTTTTTAAAACCGCTGCTTTTCCCGCCCGCTCCAGTGAACCACTTCTGGCTTGACAAAGAGGTTTAGAGCCTCGAAACGCGTAGCCAAATCTTTCACTCCACGGACCGCAGTGTCCATCAGCCTTGAGCCCACTCCTAAGATACTTTCAGAACAATCGCTGACCCATTGCGATACCGCTATACAGCGGCACTTCTGTTCCCGTTCAGCCGACGAGTGGCAGCCTGGCCAGCTGAGCTCTCATTGCACCTGACGGTGAGTGTCACGTCAAAAAGCACCGTTTACTTTACCTTAACGGACCCCCCAGTCACATCAACCACCGACGAACATCAATGGACTGATCAAGAACCATGTAACCGTTCTTCATATCCACACAGACCAGCCACAGATGCCGCTCAGCGATCCATGCCGACAATCAGCTCCTACTCCTCAACGGCAAGACTCCATCTCGTCCGTCCAAAAGTGAGTTCTCAATTACAATTACTCCAAAGTTTTTAACTGTCCAACAATAAGAATCCCAGGGTTGCAGCGCTTCTTTCCACCTTTTTCTATATTTGCCCACAGGGTTCCTCTCCCTGACTAAGCTGCTCACTCACCCTAACCTGTTCTTACATATCAATTTTCCTTATCACATTTCACACCAGTTGTGCGCTCGCCATTTCCATCGTTTTTTATCACCATGCTGAGTGTTTACTTTGATGCTGAAATATTTGTCAGTCAAAAAAAGATGGAAAACAGTGTTTTCATCTCTTATTTAATATAGGCTTAAAGCTCACCACACCGGTTACAATCTAATTGTACAATTTCCTAAATGTACTGAAAACTATGTAGCGCAAAGGCCTGCCTGATTGGTCAGATTAGACAGGTCTTCATATTACATAGTTATGGTAAATCTAAAGCTGATTGTACAAAGATTGTATGGTCAGATTATAACGTGTGTGCTGACCTCTTTGGCTGATCACACATAATAAAATCTGATTGTACAATGTCCTTTAGAATGATCACCGATCAAATCTTTCATCAAAAAACTGCATAAACCCTAAATGTTATAACATTCTATAGTGTATGATATATTGCACTCAGTCACCTGGAGCCATTCATTGAAGACATTGAGCAGAGTGAATGGGTCGCCATGGTCACTCTCTAACGGTTTCCTGGCTGTGGCGCATTCTGGGTTGTTGGTGGCATTTCGTAGGAATGGAGACTGTACGCTTAGGGCAGCTGCTATAGTCAGGACCGGTTCCACAAGGCTGAAAAGTGATCCCAGGATAAGCATCTTTCCTGCAGTACAATGTCAGGTAATATGTAACATGTTAGCGCAAGGCTGATATTCAAACTTCAGTAACCCCTTAAGAACCAAATGACATCAATCAAAAGCAGTCAGGCCAAGGAAAGATCATTGCTGAATGAATTATATGATCTACTGAACTTTTCACATTAATATTTTGCGTAAGGCGGAACTCCGGGAATTATCTTTTATGGGAACTTATTTTGGCCTAGCTTGGCTCAATGTATGCGTCTATGTCTAATCCCTGGAGGGCTGCTGGGATGCTGAAAATCTCTGTAGTAGACCTACTACATACAGTGGTAGCCAGACTTTTCTGGCTGCAGTTCTAGCTGCTTTCTCAGTGTGCACTGAGCGCAAGGCATTGCTTGCCCAGCACCACTGTCATTCAGAGAATGCCTTTTATTTTTTTCAGTGACTATATGACATTCTCCGATTGGACAAGATGGAGAGTAGGGGCTAATGATATCATGATCTACCCTTCGTCCAATCAAAAAATGCCTTTATCCATTGAAAAGAAAAAAAACCAAGGCATTCTTGCTCAGCAATGCTGATTGGCAGCGGTGCTGAGCAAGCAACTCCCTGTGCTCAGTGTGTGCAGAGAGGAAGCCATAGCAGCCTCAGCCCAAGGAGACCAGCCATTACTGTATGTAGTGCGGAACACTACAGTGATTTTAGGCATCCCTAGTGGCCCTCCAGAGATCAGATATGGATGCTTACACAATGAGCCAAGCTGGACCAATGTAAGTTCCCATAAAATTTAATTCCTGGAATTCCACTGTAAGAAACCTTTATGTAGGGTAAGATTTTAGATTCCCAATAAACCCAAAGAAATTGTTAAAATAAATGCCATTATTACCAATAACTACATCCACAGGAAGCTTTGCCAGCAGGTTACCGATCGGTGTGAGCTTCTCAGTAGCATCCAATGCTCCTTGGTCTCTCAAGTACAGAATGGCCGTCTCTATACTAGACATAGGAGGCTGCTCAATAAATGGGAAAACACGGGGATCTCCCAGGTCCATACTCTTCATCTAAAGATTTCACAAAGAAGATGTGTAACACGTTAGAACTTTGACCGACTAAATACACAGATAAAACACGTAAAAGAACAGCTTCAACATTTAACACTTGTCATGTCATGGGCATTAGGTCACTGCTGGGGGTATTTGTGAGTTTTAGGAGCAGAGGTAACTGATAATAGGAGCATAATGGATATCCAGAGCAGAGAAGAAACATAAGTCTTAGGCCCACGAACAGAGAGGACATAGACCAACATAAAGGTCAGGGAACAGTCCAGACAAAGCAAGGGCTAAGCTGCCAATGATCTGTGCAGATGGAGCATGGCTTAGATTGCAACTCCAGGATCAGCGACAACAAAGCAGGGAATGGTTGTGGTGATCAGTGAACCAGATCAAGAACCAGACACCAACCACCAGACACTAGGAACCAACCACAACCAGCTAGCCATTCACATTTAGTTTTTTCTTATTCAGCCCTGCGGCCTGAACAGGAGAAATTAAATCGATTCCCTTATCCGCGCTTAACAGTGTGAATGGAGGAAACTCCCTGCTGGCTATTGTATTCGGTAGCTGGCAGGACCTGCAACCATCCGCTTGGACCATACATCTCAATAAGTCAGGTTTTTAGGAATTGAACCAGATTTGGGACAAATACAAGATGCAGGCTCTCTTGATCCACCAAGTCCTGCCAAACAATATGTTTGCATACTGTAAAGAAAATTACAACACTTTTCAGAGACTTAATTCTGCAGAACCTGTCTAAATACCTCCCCTCCTGCTCTTAGCTTTGACAACTAGCCTTCCCACTGTAAGTTAGATTTCAACATTCAGCTGGTTAGCGGTCATTAAAAATAATATCAGATTTTAGTTTATTATACTATGTGAATTTCAAAGATGACAGATTTTAAAGTTGAACTCAAGGCAGGCTAAATATGTCATTAAAAAGTATGATGTGAACCGTTTTACCTGCTAAACCATTTGCGGTTCTGTTCAGCCAATCTTACAATGCTGGCACCCCAAATAGAAAATATAGCCCCTTATGGTCCCTTTCCAGAGCCAAAGCTAAGCCATATAGCTTGGAAAAGGACTGTTGATTGGAAAATAAAAAGAAGCAGCAACCTCCTACAGGCTTCTTGTTGCTCTACCCTCCTATCAGCATGTGAACACTGTAACACAGAGTACTAAACAGAGTTGGGCTATGCAGGGATTTTATATATTTTATAGATTGGCCTAAAATGCTCTTCAATATCTATCACTAGCTCATTAATGACATACTGAATATACCAACAGATACCTGAAGTGTAAGAGCATCCAAGGCCACGCGCTGGATCTCCGGCACAGGGTATGATGCAAACGCATCGTAATCTGACTCTGCATACAGACGATAACACACACCAGGACCGGTTCTGCCTGCTCGTCCTTTCCTCTGTTCAGCACTGGCACGGCTGATCCAGAACTCCTGCAGCCGCTGCATCTTAGCCTTGGGATCAAAACTCATCTCCTTCACTTTCCCTGCAATAACAAAAGCACCACATGTATCCCAAAAGATAACAAATGAAGAAAAAAGTCCAGATATCAAATTAGGAAAGGCATGGTTTGATAAAAAGCATTCTGACACAGAAGCAATCCCAAAGTAGCACAAATAAAGCTTAATACATACTCATCATAATACAGATCATCCAGCAATGCAACCATACTTTCTGAAAGCAATTCGGGAGGACGATCAATATTGGATAAAAACGTGTAAGAGTTACTTGGCATAAAAAGCAAATATTAGAAGGAATATCTCCTCAGCTGTGATGATGTAATTGGCTATTAGGTTGGTTGCATAGCCAATCAGGGTAACCACAGCACATGCAAATACCAGCAGAACCAAGACTAGTAAACCCAAAAAACTAAAATTAATATACTGCAGTTTAACAGTCCTTATATGTTTTCTTTTTTTCACACAGCTTTTTTCCCCTCTAGTTTCACCTGGTGATTGTGCCAGTAATACTAGAGTGACAATACACACTCTCCACACTGTATCTATAGAGAAGCAGTGTTTTCACTCTTGGACAGGACTACCAAACTCCTCCCCCTTTCTGCATAACATGGGAGGGAGAACGTTTTGTAATCTACAAAGATAGCTGGGAACAATATAATTGAGAGCAGTGCAGCAGAGGTAGAGTGCACAGGAAGTGATCACCTTACAAGATGTAGAAAACATTTTTCAATGGTATATTTAACAGTCCAAAAAGAAAGGTTCAGTGTTTGGGTTTACAAATACTTCAAGCCTCTTATTATTTTGCACTCTTGTAATAAACACAGATACATGTGCAGGATATCCTTGATCCACCAGACCAGAATTTCTTCAGTGTGCTCAGATAAGATTTGAAAATGAGAGAGAGAAGCTGATTGGTTGCAGTGCTCCAGTTTTGATAAATTCCCCCCAATGAAATTCCAAGGAATAGACTGCTCCACACAGGCTCAAATACCCAATATGAAAATTAAAAAAACCCACCCCTACCTATCACATTTACCTGATCACTACTTACCTGAGTCTAGAACAAATCTCACTCCATCTATGGTAACAGAGGTCTCAGCAATATTAGTGGAGATTATACATTTTCTGACCCCTGGCGGAACCAAGTCAAAAACCTGTGAGTAGGATAAATACAAGAGCAAATCATTAACAATGATACTGTTATAACTTCTGATCTATGGAGAATTCAGCAAACCCCAGATATAGGAAATAAACACATTTAAAGTATATGTGAATACAAGGCCTGGCAAATAGGGATGGTCAAGTGCATGCAATAACACAACAGAAACTGCCTCTATTAACTTAAAAAGTGCTATAAATACTTTTTTTTTTTTAAAGCTATGTATCAGCGGTCCTATGACCACAATGTGCCTGGAATTGACTGTGGGAACCAAGGGTAATGGCTGGAGGTACTGGTGCTCTCCGAAGTGCTGACTGTGAGAGTCACTGTCAATGACATACCGTAGTCTCATAATGATATGGTGAAAACACTACACCGGGATATGCAATCTGTGGTCAGTGCTGCTAAGGGTAAGAACCTGGCTTGGTCATCAGGTGTTTTTTTTACTATGTTTCAAGTCAAATCAAATACAAAGCATGTAAGAATTAAAATGTATTGAGGGAGCAAACAACAGTGTTTCAGCTCTAGGTTGTACATACATTTTGGGGTCTATTTATAAATATTTTCACACAGGATTCACACATTTTCGAAACGATTTCATTGTAGAAGTTTCAATCCTGGGTGTAAGTTGTGTGAAAAAAAAAAAAAATAGACCCCTTTGAGTTATAATTGCAAGCTCTGCATACATGCTCCAATGTGCTGCATGCTCAAATGTTGCATTACAAGTAATAACCAAATCTGCCGCGGATCTGCCACAACAGCCAGAAGCACAGAGTTCCGGGTGGCGCAGTCTACTTTGCTATGGTTAGCTCTAATGCTAAAGATACATTTTAATTTGCTTGACCCTTTATCATATACTAACATTTTTAAACATCATAATAAAGTAAATGTATACTGGTTGTGCATATTTTCTCTACCTAATATGGGCAAGCCAGTCCGGGAAATATTGTATACTATTATTAGTGTTTCGTCCCAGCAGGTGTACCCAGTCTCATTTTTGCAGAGAAAAGCCCATTGCGTATACAACTCACTAGGTCTAGATGAGTGAGTGAGAGCAGTGACTCCCCATCATCAGAAGGTTCAGCCATAAGCATGAATCAGACAAATGAAGTCTCAAAGCAAGCTATGTCTGCTGTCTTTTTGGCTAACTCATAAAGCAATGCAAATCCTTTGTCATGTGATCAATATGTATTTGTAAAATGAGGAAGGGGGCATGGCCACAGAAATGCATTAGCCTTTTTTGAGCCACATATCCCCTAGGGCTGGTGCCGACATGCCGGGGATGAAGTTGTAAATGTAGGCATGCAGCGTGGGTCCTCTTTGCATTAGATAATAAGCTCTATGGGATTTTGTTTTACTTTGCGAGTACCTGTCTTTTATTAAATAGCCTAAAGCAATATTTATAATTCACGAGGAAGAGGTGCCAAGTCCTGTTGTGTTCACACATGATAAAGATTTCCCTATCTCGGATGTTGGTCAAGTTCTCCTCCGTGTACACCTGCTGTTTACAGTTAGAAGGGTGAAAACTCGTTTGTAGGTGGATGGTGCTGGAAGTAGTGGATATGTCAGGGCAGAGAGCCGTGACAGGATCGAGAAGGGAGCGAACGCCGGTATGTGTTCGCTCACTTCCCGATCTACTGAGCCGACCTGTGACAGTCTCATTGTCACAGGTCGGCTAGAACTATGAGGATGAGTGAAAAGCACTCACCTCATAGTTCTCCTTTAAAAATAAATGTATAAATAATAACCATGTATAAATAACCACCTGCCCCTAAACCTAATACTAAACGCTTTAGTCTGACTGCATTAAAAAAAGGAAGAGACTGGGCATTGAAATAGTCTCACCTTATCTTGCTCTGCAATGGACAAAGTGCTGTGCAGTGGAAGCACAATCCAACGTTGGGTGTGGGTGGCATAGACCTGTATTGCTTCTTGCACTGTGCTAATCTCAGTCACCCCACTCAGAAAAATAAGAAGGTCACCACGTTCATCTACTGGGTATTTGTGATCGATGCCTTGCAGAACACGAAGATAAGGCCTGGGGTCCAGTTTCTCTGACTTTGATACGGCTTCTTCCTGAGGGATTGGCTGATAAATGACCTAAAAGAGAAATTCTGGTAAAAATGAACTGTGAACCTATTGGGATAATTTAGCAGAAGAACCAATCAACCAACTACCTGTATAGGGAAAAGTCTTCCTGGAACCTGTAGAACTGGAGCCTGGTCAAAATATTCAGAGAAGAGTTTAATGTTTATTGTGGCCGACATTAGAATGACCTTCAGGTCAGGCCTCAAGGGAAGTAGCTGACGCAAGACTCCCAGCAAAAAGTCACTATGCAAATGTCTCTCATGAACTTCATCGACAATAAGAACCTGGTATTGAGGGATGTCGGAATCTCTCTGGATTTGACGCAGTAATAGACCCTCTGTGAGAAACACAATCTTTGTGGCTGGAGAACGGCTGCTCTCAAAGCGGATTTGGAACCCAACCTAACAGACACGGGTCAAGAAAAGTAATTTTTAGCAGTAAGTTAAAACTGAGCATAAGGGAAATCCAAAAGACACAAATTAATTCATTTCATTATATTTTCACATGAAAGCAGTATAGTTACCTGAATTTCATTTGGTATCAGCCACTTGCCGTCCCTTGCACTGCATAACTCACGGTGGGAGAGGGAGAAGCAGCACAAGAAGCCAATCAGTTGTGCTGCAGTGCTCATGTGCTAACAAGGGACAGCAGAGTGACAGTGAGGTGAGCTCATCAATCTGCTACTCCCCCTTTCTTTGGCAAGTCACTGGCTGGTGGAGGGACAAGACCTGTAGCTGTTACTTACTAACTGCAGCAGAGAGAAAAAACATGCCCTGCCCTGCCAGACAGAGCTGTGCTACATGGCAGAGATGTGGAAATACCCAGACTGGATGAACAGATATAAGCATCCTTTGGCAAGTAAAACAGGTCCCTTGCATGTTTTTTTTTATCTGGGCATTAGCTGTTTGCCTGGAATTTGCAATACAATTCTGCATTTGATAGATTATCGAGTTCCTTTAAAAACAGAATCTCACCTTTGATCCATACTGGTTAAGGCTCTCAAATCCAACTCGTTTTGCTAATGAAATACAGGCAATCCTACGAGGCTGAGTACATGCAATGTGTCCAAACCCAGCTGCCAGTAGGTATTGAGGTACCTGGGTAGACTTTCCACATCCAGTGTCTCCTGCCACCACCACAACTTGGTGGTCCCTCAACATCTGCACAATTTTATCTTTGTACTGAAAGATAGGCAAACTTGACCTCTCTTTCCGGAGCTTGGTTAACTTCCCAAAACTCTGTTTCTGGTTAAAGCCCAAGTAGTGAAGGATGGCTTTCTTAAATTCAATCAGTTTCTCCTTGGGTATATCTTCATAGTCTCTGGATTTATGACCTTTCTTCTGGTGACCATGAAGAGCTTTCTCAGCATCTCTGCTCAGAATAATGGACATGTTAATTCGATATCTTGGATCATATTCCTTCGGAAGGTCATCAAGTTTATTCTTATGCCCTTTTAGCTCTCCCTCATCGCCTCTTCTAGTGTTTTGTTTCTGAAGACTTTGAAATCGCTGAAAACGTTCGAAAAACACCCAAAACTCTTTGCTTTCTTCTGAGTTAGATTTGATGTAACTACGCTCATCAAAGAACAGATCTTCCATACGTCTACGTGTTCGAGGACTGCTCCAGTCCCAATGACTACTACTTTCCTCCCTTTCCATGGTACAGATTAATGGATCTAGAATTTAAAATAACAAAAAGGACTTAATACAAACAAGAAAATAACTTCAAATAAAAATGACTTGGCCTAAATTCTTAATAATGTAACAACGTATTGAAATTCACTACCTTGTGCTGTTTGCAAATACCTGTTATCCTTCAACAAAATGTTTGTGTATACTTTGATTTTAGGGCCAGGCTGTACATAGATCCTCAACTTCAGCCCCACACATTGTTATTCAACTTGCCAGACTCTACTGAAGTTTTTGCATTCCACATTTCACCAAAGAAACTAGAAGCAGACTGGTGGATCAGCCCTTAGAGTCTTCTTATAACTGACACAACATCCATCAGAGTACCGACCCTTTAAAAATGATCTCATGCTGTTATCATTTCAATTTCTTATTCTGAGGTTTTCTCTTGTTGTTGTCAATGGAGCTGGCTCCTACATAAAATCCTGCCAACTCTTGGATTGGACAGACTGGCTCCTAAACTGCATATCAATTTGTCCACCCGTCTAAAATATTCCATGATACTGGTATTATGCGGGATGCATTAAAGGAGAACTATGGGGTTAGGGCTTTTCCCCATAGTTCTCCTTAGAGTAACGGGAGGACACAAACTAGCATCGCCCCGTCACCCTAGGCTCAGTATACCGCAAGCTGTAGCTCGCGGTATACTGAGACGCCGCAGCTGAAGCGGATCCCGATGATTATGTCTGGATCTGCCCAGCTGCGTGAGTGACAGCTGGCTCTGCCTATCTAGAGGCAGAGCCAGCTGTACCCGCCCCCTCCCCCATCCGTTCCGCCAGTCAGGGCTGGGGGATCGGAGCGGGGGGAATACAGCCCCTCCCCTGTCACGGCAGAGAGCCGTGACAGGATCGAGAGGTGAGCGAACGCCGGTATGTGTTCGCTCACCTCCCGATCTACTGAGCCGACCTGTGACAGTCTCATTGTCACAGGTCGGCTAGAACTATGAGGTGAGTGAAAAGCACTCACCTCATAGTTCTCCTTTAAGCATAAAAAACTACCAATATGTAGTATACGGCTCCAATCAAGAGATTGTTTTTCCTCTTGCATACCATGTGGATGTGTACATGGCACCTATATCATATACGCTTTACACTTATGACACAGACTTCTGCTTCTCTTGTTACCTCTACCCTTCTTTCTTGCTGCTTTTCCTGCCTTTTGTTGTATATTGTTTACAAAACTTGAAAAGTAATGGGACCAATGCTTTAGAGTTAATTCCTGTTATCTGCATTGAAATTACGTACTTTCAATAGAAATGTATTGCTGAGTATTTGCAATGTTTTTGTATGGATATTCCTGTGTCATAAGATAAAGAGATAACAAAAACAAAAAAAACTTCCAATAAACCAATTGGCTAAATAAAAAAATATTATGACAGATTGTTATGGGACTGTATGCCTCTAGCTTTACTAATGTGTCAGAACTATTGAGGCTAAAAGAATTGGACAATAAGGCTTGTACGTGTTCTTCTACATATTATAAGATGGCATCCTGAAAGCCATTTTGAACTAACAGATCTAAATGGAACTTAAGTTTGAGTTTCAATAGTTCTGACAAATGTATATGTTATAGAATATATAATCATGTTTTTGACACCTCTAAAACAGTCCCCAGAATTTCCTGACACTGTTCAGATTTCTGTTGCCTTGGTAGCAGATCTCTCTCTGTATTTTTCCTAAATCCAATCCAATTCTCCTCTCCTTTGTTTGGAAAAAAACCAAAACACATCTATCGAGTTTAGTCAAAGGATAAAAATGAAATTAAACACCTTGCTTTCTCAGAAGCCCTAACCCAACATTATTCCAGATCAAGGAAAAATAAATTCCTTCTGTACCCTAAAGGCAAGCAGATGCTCCCTGGATCAACACTCTACAATGTTATCTCTTATAAATAATAGTGAATTACATTTGGACATTTAGGAACACATCCAGTCTGTTTTAAAGAAGAACTCCATCATTTATTTATTTTTTATTAACCCTTGCAGTGAGGCTACTTCCACACTGCAAGGGTTAAGTGCTTGTTTGTGTCTTTTAGGTGCTAAAATAACAAATATATACTCATCCAAAACTCTGGACAGCTGTCACGACACTCCCTCCAGCCTGTCTCCTCATCCACAGCAGCATTGTAATCTCTCAGCATCCTGACGTCTGTACACTGTGTATAGAATGTGATGATTTACGGGAGCTTAGACCACTGCAGAGGACACGGGAGAACATGCAAACTCCATGTAGATGGATATGAGCCTAAGACCCTGGTGCTGCAAGGCAGAAGCACAAACCACTGAGCCACTGCACTATAATGTATTCCACACCATCACTGAGATCTACCGGCTCATTCTCAAAGTTTCCCTGCACACATGATTCTAAAATGGCTGGTACAGCTTCAATGTAGGAGCTCATCAGTAAAGTTTTAGAACAGAATAATATAGGATACAAGTGATATTGCATGGCAGCCCAGGTGTTCTCTGTCCTGTTTTTATAGGAAGTTAGAGAATATGTGTATGGAACACCGAGAATAATATAGGATACAAGTGATATTGCATGGCAGCCCAGGTGTTCTCTGTCCTGTTTTTATAGGAAGTTAGAGAATATGTGTATGGAACACCGAGAATAATATAGGATACAAGTGATATTGCATGGCAGCCCAGGTGTTCTCTGTCCTGTTTTTATAGGAAGTTAGAGAATATGTGTATGGAACACCGAGAATAATATAGGATACAAGTGATATTGCATGGCAGCCCAGGTGTTCTCTGTCCTGTTTTTATAGGAAGTTAGAGAATATGTGTATGGAACACCGAGAATAATATAGGATACAAGTGATATTGCATGGCAGCCCAGGTGTTCTCTGTCCTGTTTTTATAGGAAGTTAGAGAATATGTGTATGGAACACCGAGAATAATATAGGATACAAGTGATATTGCATGGCAGCCCAGGTGTTCTCTGTCCTGTCTTTGTAGGAAATTAGAGAATATGTGTATGTAACACCGAGGACATAAGAACAAGCGGTACACAAAACCAAGGAACAGCAGTGATCCAGCAGTACATTTACCTGTTCACATGGAGGTACTGACTTCCGGGTTTGCGTTCCACTAGCTGAGCGCCAAACCGAGGCTTGGATAGTGACGTCATTTCCGCACACGGTATCCCGAAGAGGGGTATGTTCGTACCGAGTGTATCACGTGACCTGATTCTTTGCATGTGATAAGCGAGGACTGGGGTGGTGGAAGCTGTCAATAGGGGTGACACGTGATGTACTAACTACCTCTTTTGGAGATCGCCGTTATATATCAGAATATTATACAATTATTATTTTATGCTTCAGGGTGATCTGCTTCTTTTATCCCTCCCAGCCCATTTATCACCTACCTACATTATCAGGCTGGCTATAGGATGATTGATTGTTGGTGCACAGAATATACAACATATATTATTTGTCTAAATTACTGACTGTGAAATAAAAAACACAGACATTTAATTATCCTTTTATGATAATTGAGCCAATTGTTTGCATGTGTTAAAGCTGAACACATGGAAATCCAAACATTACCCTCACAGTGGGGGATTCAAGAATGTATCATTATACAATAAGAATCGTAAAATGGAATAAAGTTGTAGCCCCTCCCCCATGCTACACATATAAAACACATTTACGTATATAAACACATATAAATAAACCATTACTTTTTTAAAAGGAAAAAATGCATAGAAGTAAATTCAACCTCACTATAAAGCAGTAACGACTGCTTCTCATTCAGACACGCTTCTCATAATTATAGACATGAGAAGATGATCACCATATCCAGGCGTTGGAAGCCTGACCAGTTCATGTTGGTGGCTTCTCTCCATGCAATGAGCTACTGGACATGTTAGGAAACCGATTGTTAAAGTGACACTAAGCCGAGTCCACCTGCAATGGGAGAGGGGGGGAGGATGGAGGATTTTGGGCTGAATTAGAGAAATCATTTGATTCCGCCATCCAAGCTAAACAGTGTGGACGGAGGAATCTGCACCTCCAACTATTCCATTCAGGAAGCCTCAGCCTGTATACCCAACTGACATCTGATTGGATGCAGTCACTATTATTTGGGAGATAATTACCCCCTCTCTCAGTTGATTTTTAATGGACTATAGCAGGGCAACCCAAGGTGCAAATTTCTGCCAAAACAGCAGGAACTGGCCCAAATTCAAGCCATCTATGGCCAGCTGTACTGTGTTATAAGCTGTCCTTCTACTCTCCATCCCCCGTCCCATTTCCCTCTCCATTGACTGAAACTGACCATACACCAGCTCGTACTTAGGGAGTACTTAAAGGACAACTATACCTTAAGTGAAGCTGTCCTTTACGTACCCCCCTTCCACAAGTCTATCCCTTCTGGTAAAACACTTACCTTCCTCCCTGTACTCTTGATCTTTGCTGTGTGGCCCTGCCTGCCTTTGCTTCTGCAAAGGCTGTATTTAATGACCTGTATTTAAAGCACCTATATGTGCCATATTCTGTCACCCTTATGTGACCATATTAAAGTGACATTAAACCCTCAGATTTTTTAACATAAAACAATACTGTGATGTGCGCCTTACTGTAATCCATGGTTGTTTCCCTTCTCTTTGCTGCTCTTCCTTTTAAATCTGTATCTCTTCTCATGCTGGGCAGAACTTCTGTTTTGCAGCAGACTGCCTTGTCTCTGAAATTGATACATGGTGTCTTTGTGAAGGTTCACAACCTGAGCCAGCACTACAGGAAGAGGCGCTCAGCTGCAAAGGGAAATTCTCCCCAAGCATGAGAAGAGATAAGGATTGAAAAGGAAGAGCAGCAAAGAGAAGGGGAACTACCATGGATTACAGTAAGCCACACATTACAGTATTGGTTTATGTTAAAAAATCTGAGGGTTTAATGTCACTTTAAAGTAACCTATGACTATTAATACTGCATGCAATGTACTACACCCCTTGTATTTGATTGAAAAACTAATACATTTTATTGAAAGGGACAAAATAACATTTTAAATGACATATTTTTCTTTTTAGCCAGCCAAATAAAAAATATAACACATTGCCATTCTGTCTCCTTTTTTTTTTTTTTTTTTTTTAGAAATTGAGCTCCTGGTAACAGATTTGCCTTCTGTTGTAAGGAGCCCGTTGTTTAAAGATCTTAATAGCTCAAGCTGAAATGTATTCACATAAAAAGCACAATGCAGGAATGTCTAAATCAGAGATTTGAGGGATCCAAATATATTACCCCCAGGGTGTATGGTGAGTATACAGTATTTTAAAGAAGAACTCCAGGATTTTAAAAAGATAACCCTTGCAGTGAGTCTGTGAAGGTTCTCATTCATCCAGGTCATGGTATATCTGTAAAAAAATAAGTCAACGAAACTGGACTTGCGGTATTTTTTTTAAAGACGTTTCACTGGTCATCCAACCAGCTTTCTCCATTCAGAATGACTTGTGCAAAAATTCTCTGGGAATATTTGGGATTGGAGCAACATTCACCATATATATTCCCAGATAATTTTTGCACAAGTCATTCTGAATTGAGAAAGCTGGTTGGATGGTCAGTGAGGCTCTTTTTTTTCTAGGAGCAAAAATAAAGAAGATATATTTGCCTGATCCGCGGTCCTGCAGCAGTGACTGCTCAACTCTATCCCCCTTCGATTCGCCTGTAGTATGTCCTTCGGCCCCCTCACATCTAATGGACCAGTATTAGATGTGATGACATGTGATGACATCACGGGTCCTTAGACCACCGGAGCCTGGGGGAGAGAAGACTGTGATGTCCGTTCTATCCGCCAGGCAGAGCAGAGGATCGAGTGAGTATTTCTTCTTTATTTATGCTCCCTAGGCAAAACGAGCATTTAACCCTTTTAGTGCGGGGGTAGCCCTTCTGCAAGGGATAACTTTTCAAAATCCTGGAGTTCTGCTTTAAATTATTCTCCCAATGTGATAATATTTGGAATGTTTAATTCTGTATTTTTGCAAGTGAGTGCAGAGAGTTAAAGAATAAGTGTACAGCAGGTCCACTTTAATGTTTATTTGCTAAAGATTACATATTTTGGAGAGGGGGGAGATAGAGAGAGAGAGAGAGAGAGAGTGTATATATATATATATATATATATATATATATATA